>NC_046157.1:1353743-1526243 GCF_011064425.1 Rattus rattus
AAAAAAAAAATACAAAAAAAAAAATTATACATGTATGCATTATATTGTAGGACTTTTCTGCAATGGTAGTTTTTTATATTTTTTCCAGAAGTTCTTTAGTCTTAGGTATCTCTCTCCCTATTTTCTACTCTTCCCTGTACTTATCTTTCAAATTTAACCCTTCCTTTCCCATTAAACCTCTTTCCCTTTGTTCTCCCCCTTGAGAGCCCCCTTCAGGGTTCATTCCTAATTAGCGAGGTTCTGAAGATATTCCAGTTGAAAAGATCCAAAGGCAACATCCACAAAAAAAAACTAGGATTGCCAAAATAATCTTGAACAATTAAAAAAATGCTGGAAGTATCATTATTTCAAATTTCAAATTACTATGCTACTGTAACAAAAATAACATAGTGCTGCCATAAAAACCAACATTGGCTAGTGGAATAGAATCCATATATAAGCCTGTATTTCTTTTAGGGATGGAGAAATGAGGGGGAGTGGGGGGAGGGGAGAGCCATAAGCCTGTATTTTTTATTGTACATTTTTTTATTTACATTTCAAATGTCCCCTTCCCCTACCCAACCACCGAACCCTTCCTGTCTTCCAGCCCTGACATTCCCCTACAGTGTGTGTGTGTGTGTGTGTGTGTGTGTGTGTGTGTGTCTGTGTCTGTGTGTGTGTGTGTGTGTGTGTGGCAGGGGGAGGGGAAGGTTGAAGGTTGTCCAGCCTTGGCAGGACCAAGGGCTTCTCCTCCCTCTGTTGCTCAACAAGGCCATCCTCTGTTACATATGCAGCTGAAGTCATGCATCAGTCCACATCTTTGGATCGTGGTTTAGTCCCTGGGAACTCTGGTTGGTTAGTATTGTTGTTCTTATGGGATTGTAAGCCCTTTCAGCTCCTTTAACCCTTTATCTAACTCCTCCATTGGGGACCCCATTCTCAGTCCAAAGATTGGCTGCAAGCATTCGCCATGCTCTATATATGTATATGGGCTGGATCTGGAGGTGGGGCAGGATCTCAACAGCCATTTCTTCAGTCTCTGCTCCAAACTTTGTCTCCATATCTCCTCCTATGAATATTTTTCTTTCCCCTTCTAAGAAGGACTGAACCATCCACACTTTAGTATTTGAAATGCTCTGGATGAACCTCTCAGGAAACAGCTTTATCAGTTTGCTGTGGCCATGCACTTCTTGGCTTCATCAATATTATCTAGTTTTGGTGGCTAGATATATGGGCTGTATACCCAGGTGGGCTCGCTCTGAATGGCCATTCCTTCAGTCTCTGCTCCAAACTTTGTCTCCATACCCATAGTACTCCATTGTGTAGATGTACTGCATTTTCTGTATCCAGTCTTCTGTTGAAGGGAATCTGGGTTCTTTCCAGGTTCTGGCTAATAAATGAGGCTGCTATGAACATAGTGGAGCATGTGTCTTTGTTGTATGTTGGGGCACCTTTTGGGTATATGCTCAGCAGTGGTATAGCTGGGTCCTCAGGTAGTACTATGTCCAATTTTCTGAGGAACCTCCAGACTGGTTTCCAGAGCGGTTGTACCAGCTCACAATCCCACCAACAATGGAGGAGTGTTCTTCTTTCTCCACATCCTCGCCAGCATCTGTTGTCACCTGAGTTTTTGATCTTAGCCATTCTTACTGGTGTGAGGTGGGTATCACAGGGTTGTTTGATTTATATTTCTGTGATGACTAAGGATGTTGAACATTTCTTTAGGTACTTCTCAACCATTCAATATTCCTCAGCTGAGAATTCTTTGTTTAGCTCTCTACCCCATTTTTTAATAGGGTTATTTGATTCTCTGGAGTCTAACTTCTTGAGATCTTTGTATATATTGGATATTACCCCTCTATCGGATATAAGATTGGTAAAGACCTTTTCCCAATTTGTTGATTTCCATTTTGTCCTCATGACAGTGTCCTTTGCCTTACATAAGCTTTGCAGTTTTATGAGATCCCATTTCCTGATTCTTGATCTTAGAGCATAAGCCATTGGTGTTTTATTCAGGAAATTTTTTCCAGTGCCCATGTGTTCGAGATGCTTCCCCACTTTTTCTTCTATTAGTTTGAGTGCATCTGGTTTGATGTGGAGGTTCTTGTTCCACTTGGACTTAAGCTTTGTACAGGGTAATAAGCATGGATCGATCTGCATTGTTCTACATGCTGACCTCCAGTGGAACCAGTACCATTTGCTGAAATTGCTATCTTTTTTCCATTGGATGATTCTGGCTCCTTTGTCAAAAATCAAGTGACCATGGGTGTGTGGGTTCATTTCTGGGTCTTCAATTCGATTCCACTGGTCTGTCTGTCTGTCTCTTTTACCAATACCATACAGTTTTTATCACTATTGCTCTGTAATACTGCTTGAGTTCAGGGATAGTGATTCCCCAGAAGTTCTTTTATTGTTGAGGATAGTTTTAGCTATCCTGGGTTTATTTTTATTCCAGATGAATTTGCAAATTGGTCTGTCTAACTCTATGAAGAATTGGATTGGAATTTTGGTGGGGATTGCATTGAATCTGTCAATCGCTTTTAGTAAATGGCCATTTTTACTACATTAATCCTGCCATTCTATGAGCATGGGAGATCTTTCCATCTTCTGAGATCTTCTTCAATTTCTTTCTTCAGAGGCTTGAAGTTCTTATCATACAGATCTTTCACTTGCTTGGTTAAAGTCACACCGAGGTATTTTATATTATTTGGGACTATTATGAAGGGTGTCGTTTCCCTAATTTCTTTCATGGCTTGTTTCTCTTTTGTGTAGAGGAAGGCTACTGATTTATTGGAGTTAATTTTATATGCAGCCACTTTGCTGAAGGTGTTTAATCAGGTTTAGTAGTTCTCTGGTGGAACTTTTGGAATCACTTAACTATACGTTCATTTCATCTGCAAATAGTTATATTTTAACTTCTTCCTTACCAATCTGTATCCCTTTGATCTCCTTTTGTTGTCTGATTGCTGTGACTAAGACTTCGAGAATTATATTGAATAAGTAGGGAGAGAGTGGGCAGCCTTGTCTAGTCCCTGATTTTAGTGGGATTACTTCAAGTTTCTCTCCATTTAGTTTAATGTTAGCTACTGGTTTGCTGTATATGGCTTTTATTATGTTAAGGTATGGGCCTTGCATTCCTGTTCTTTCTAGGACTTTTATCATGAAGGGGTGTTGAGTTTTGTCAAATGCTTTCTCAGTGTCTAAGGAAATGATCATGTGGTTTTGTTCTTTCAGTTTGTTTATATAATGGATCACGTTGATGGTTTTCCGTATATTAAACCATCCCCTGCATGCCTGGGATGAAGCCTACTTGATCATGGTGGATGATTGTTTTGATGTGCTCTTGATCGGTTTGCCAGATTTTTTTTTTTTGGTTCTTTTTTTTTGGAGTTGGGGATCGAACCCAGGGCCTTGGCGCTTCCTAGGCAAGCGCTCTACCACTGAGCTAAATCCCAACCCCGTTTGCCAGAATTTTATTGAGTATTTTTGTGTTGATATTCATAAGGGAAATTGGTCTGAAATTCTCTTTCTTTGTTGGGTCTTTGTGTGGTTTAGGTATAAGAGTAATTGTGGCTTCATAGAAGGAATTCGGTAGTGCTCCATCTGTTTCAATTTTGTGGAATAGTTTGGATAGTATTGGTGTGAGGTCTTCTATGAAGGTCTGATAGAATTCTACAGTGAACCCAACTGGACCTGGGTTCTTTTTGATTGGGAGACTTTTAATGACTGATTCTATTTCTTTAGGAGTTATGGGGTTGTTTAAATGGTTTATCTGTTCCTGATTTAACTTTGGTACCTGATATCTGTCTAGGAAATTGTCCATTTCCTCCAGATTTTCAAGTTTTGTTGAATATAGGCTTTTGTAGTAGGATCTGATGATTTTTTTAAAATTTCCTCTGATTCTTTTGTTATGTCTCCCTTTTCTGATTTTGTTAATTTGTATACATTCTCTGTGTCCTCTCGTTAGTTTGGCTAAGAGTTTATCTATCTTGTTGATTTTCTGAAAGAATCAGCTTTTGGTTCTGCTGATTCTTTGTATGGTCCTTTTTGTTTCTACTTGGTTGATTTCAGCTCTGAGTATGATTATTTCCTGCCTTCTACCCTCCTGGGTGTATTTGCTTCTTTTTGTTCTAGAGCTTTTAGGTGTGCTGTCAAGCTGCTGACATATGCTCTTTCCTGTTTCTTTCTGCAGGCACTCAGAGCTATGAGTTTTCCTCTTAGCACAGCTTTCATTGTGTCCCATAAGTTTGGGTATGTTGTCCTTTTCATTTTCATTAAATTCTAAGAAGTCTTTAATTTCTTTCTTTATTTCTTCCTTGACCAGGTTATCCTTGAGTAGAGCATTGTTCGACCTCCACATATATGTGGGTGTTCTTTCATTATTGTTATTGAAGACCAGCTTTAGGCCGTGGTGGTCTGATAGGATGCATGGCATTATTTCTATCTTTCTGTATCTGTTGAGGCCCGTTTTTTGACCAATTATATGGTCAATTTTGGAGAAAGTACCATGAGGAGCTGAGAAGAAGGTATATCCTTTTGTTTTAGGGTAAAATGTTCTATAAAGAAGTGTTAAGTCCATTTGGTTCATGACTTCTCTTAGTTTTTCTATGTCTCTGTTTAATTTCTGTTTCCATAATGTGTCCATTAATGAGAGTGGGGTGTTGAAATCTCCTACTATTATTGTGTGAGGTACAATGTTTGCTTTAAGCTTTCGTAAGGTTTCTTTTATATATGTAGGTGCCCTTGTATTTGGAGCATGGATATTTAGGATTGAGAGTTCATCTTGGTGGATTTTTCCTTTGATGAATATGAAGTGTCCTTCCTTATCTTTTTTGATGACTTTTAGTTGAAAATCGATTTTATTTGATATTAGAATGGCTACTCCAGCTTGCTTCTTCAGACCATTTGCTTGGAAAGTTGTTTTCCAGCCTTTCACTCTGAGGTAGTGTCTGTCTTTGTCTCTGAGGTGTGTTTCATGTAGGCAGCAGAATGCAGGGTCCTCATTGCGTATCCAGTTTGTTAATCTGTGTCTTTTTATTGGGGAATTGAGTCCATTAATGTTGAGAGGTGTTAAGGAATAGTGATTATTGCTTCCTGTTATATTCATATTTGGATGTGAGATCATGTTTGTGTGCTTTTCTTTTCTTTGTTTTGTTGCCAAGATGATTAGTTTCTTGCTTCTTCTAGGGTATAGCTTGCCCCCTTATGTTGGGCTTTACCATTTATTATCCTTTGTAGTGCTGGATTTGTAGTAAGATATTGTGTAATTTTGATTTTGTCATGGAATATCTTGGTTTCACCATCTATGTTAATTGAGAGTTTTGCTGGATACAGTAACCTGGAGTGGCATTTGTGTTCTCTTAGGGTCTGTATGACATCTGTCCAGGATCTTCTGGCTTTCATAGTCTCTGTTGAGAAGTCTGGTGTAATTCTAATAGGTTTGTCTTTAAATGTTACTTGATCTTTTTCTCTTACTGCTTTTAATATTTAATCCTGGGCCTTTTTGGTTGGGAGACTTGTAATGACTGCTTCTACTTCCTTAGGCTTTATGGGACTGTTGGTTATCTGATCGTGATTTAACTTTGGTACCTGATATCTGTCTAGAGAATTCTCCATTTCCTTTGTATTTTCCAGTTTTGTAGGATCTGATAATTTTTTGAATTTCCTTGGTTTCTATTGTTATATTTCCCTTTTCATTTCTGATTTTGATAATTTGGAAACACTCTCTGTGCCTTCAGTGGAATTAATTCAATGTTCTTGAATCTGTTTAGGTTTGTTTTGTGTTTGATTATATGATTGATTTTTGAAAAGGTACCATGAGGTGCTCAGAAGAAGGTATATTCTTTTGTTTCAAGGTGAAATGTTCTGTAGAGATCTGTTAAATCCATTTGGTTCATAAGTTTTATTAGTTTCACTGTGTCTCTGTTTAGTTTCTGTTTCCATGGTCTGTCCATTGGTAAGAGACTCTCTTAGGAATCTCTCCTAAGAAATTAATAGGGTTCACCACCATTACCCAACTTTGGTACATTATTATTAGCACAAATTTTATGCTCAAAGAAATATAATAATCCAAGAAAATGTTTACATTCTCTTTCCTCTTAAAATTCCATTTTCTCTTAAAAACCATGTCGGTTGGGAGTTCTAAATCAAGTCATTAAGTTGCAAGGCAAAAGGTCAAGTAATATATGAAGTCAGACTTTTCAGAAATACACCAGACTTCTCAAGGGTGACTCTAAAAACTATAAGGTCTTGGTCAGATGTCATATAGACCCTAAGAGAACAAAAAAGCCAGCCCAGGCTATTATACCCTGCAAAACTCTCAATATTTAAACAATGTCTTTCCCCTAATGCCGCCCTACAGAGGATAAAAGGAGAAGTCCAACACAAGGAGGGAAATTTCACTCAAGAATGAGCAAGAAATTAATGTTATCACAATAAACCGAAAAGAAGAGAAGCACACAAACATAATTCCACCTCTAACAACAAAAATAACTGGAAGCAACAATCATTGGTCCCTAATATCTCTCATCATCAATGGACTCAATTCCCCAATAAAGAGACAGAAGCTAATATATCAAATTCATAGATGGGATCTAGCATTTTGTTGTATACAGGACACACACCTCAGGGACAATGATAGACACTACCTACAAGTAAAAGGCTGGAAAAAAAAATCCAAGCAAATAGTCCCAAGAAAGAAGTTGGACTAGCCATTTTAATATCCAATAAAATAGACTTTCAACCAAAAGGTATCAAAAAAGATGGGGAGGGACACAATATTCACATCAAAGGAAAAACCCACCAAGATGAACTCTCAATTCTGAACATCTATGCCACAAATGCAAGGGCACCCACCCACGATTGTAAAAGAAACGTTATTAAAGCTCAAAGCATACGTTGATCCTCACCAATAATAGGAGACTTCAACACCCCACTCTCACCAATGGACAGATCATGGAAACAGAGACTAAACAGAGACACAGTTAAACTAACAGAAGTTATGAACCAAAAGAATTTAACTGATATTCACAGAACATTTCACCCTAAATCTTCTTTTCAGCATCTCATGGTACCTTATCAAAAATCAATCATATACTCAGACACAAAACAAACCTCAACAGATACAAGAACATTGAATTAATCCCATGTATTCTGTCAGACCACCACGGTCTAAGGCTGGTTTTCAATAACAACAAAAACAATAGAAAATTCATATACATATGGAAGCTGAACAATGTTCTGCTCAGTGATAACTTGGTAACGGAGGAAATAAAGAAAGAAATTAAAGACTTTTTAGAATTTAATGAAAATGAAGGCAGTACATATTTAAACTAATGGGACACAATGAAAGCAGTGCTAAGAGGAAAAATCATAGCTCTGAGAGCCTCCAAAAAGAAACTGGAGAGAGCATACACTAGCAGCTTGACAGCACACCTGAAAGCTCTAGAACAAGAAGAAGCAAATTCACACAAGAGGAGGAGATGGCAGGAAATAATCAAACTCAGGGCTGAAATCAACCAAGTAGAAACAAAAAGAACTATACAAAGAATCAACAAAACCAGGAGCTGGGTCTTTGAGAAAATCAAGAAGACAGACAAACCCTTAGCCAGAATAACCATGGGTATTTGTATGTATTTCTATCTTTGGCCATGATGTTGAATAACAAGATTGAAGAAGTGAAGATCACAAGTTCGAGATCATCCTCAACCATATACAGAGTTTGAAGCCAGCTTGCACGACATGAGATCTATGTCAAAGCGTGCATGTGGGGAAAGTCATATTGGTCTACTTCTCTTATGGTGTGTTTGCTTGCTCTTTCCTTACTGTACCTCTGTTTTGGACTAGGACTTTTAGCATAATATTTAATGAAAATGTAGAAAGAGACAAGTTCTTGAGTTCCTTCTTAGCATTTACTTTAGTTGTCATTTTATAAAGTTAAAAGAGTTTCCTTTATGTATATCAATGAGTTTTTCAATACAAGTGAAAATAAAGAGTTAATTGTCTTAGGATTTTTCTGTGTTGCTAAGGTGGTCCTTGCTTTGTTCCTTTATAGAAAATGTTGGTTCTTATTGTGAGTAGTGATAGATAGCATGATTTGTCAATTTGACATGACTTAGAATCATCTGGGAAGGATCATCTACATCACATTGGCCTATGGGTGTGTCTTTGGGGAACTGTATTCGATGGATACGGAAAATTCTGGGCCACTTTGAATAGCACCATTCCCTAGATAGGTACTCCTGAACTGTGTAAGAGTCCAGAAATTCGTGGTTAAAAGTGCTTACTGCACTTACTACTGTATCATTCCTCAGGTGCTGTTTGTGTGTTTGTGTGCATGTGTTTGTCCATCTCCCTCCCTCTCTCTCCTTCTGTTCTCCCTAAGTAGTATTCTGCCTTTTCTCCATCCATCGGTGTGGTTTAATGAGAGACTAAAGTGGCATATGTATCAAATTCTTCCTTCCAGAACCTGAGGTTTTCCATTTTTCTTATTAACAGCACATCTTGTTTTAAAGAATGTGCATTGAAGTGTTTTATCACATTAGAGGACTGAGTTTTGTTTGATATGTTTTCAGCTTGTTTGTCTGTTTCACACCAATAATTTTGATATCAAGGGTCCAAGTTCTTATATCTTTTAATGTAAAATTCTTTGAACAATTAAAGTTGCTTAAATATATAAAGATTTTATTTTTTAAATAATACCCAGTTCAGTGTTTAAGTGCTTCTTTGATACTCATCGTCTTTGCTCATTCTTTGTATCTGTATTTCTTCTGAGAGGTCATGGGTCTCCCAGATAGGCAGGGCGCCTAGGGATTTAAATGACCTTCCATTACTAATGTAGGACTTTCAAGATCTTCACTGGGAAAGTAAAGTTCTGTCATTGAGTCATACTTACTTGTTTTGGGCTATAGATTCTGCTGGCTGGCAAGGTCCTTAGCTATCAATTGTTATAAATGGAGCTCTCTTTCAAGATCCTGGGCAGCTGTCATGCCATGCCCTGGTCTGTTGTTAAGAATGCTGTAATTTAGTGCATTGTCTTAATTTAACTAAAATATTTTTTGTTTAACAAAAAATATAAGAACCCAAGTTATAAATAAACTGATAAATTTCTTTTTCTTTTTCAGGCAAAAACTTCTTATCCCAAATGGAAGTTTCTCTATTATTCTAAATACTTATTTTTGTCAGAAAGCTATTGCAAAAGAAACAGTGCATGAAGACCTGTACAGTCAGGACACATCTCTTCCAAGGAGAAATATAACTTTGGCCCAGAGGTTTAGAATCAAGGGCATAACAAACAGTTCATCCAGCAGCCAGGTAAATCCTCAGTGGCTTATGATTTTTATACTTGTAGTAGTACTTGTATCTGTATCTGACAGGACCTGTGAAAAAAATGAATATTTATCCTCTGTCCTCAACTATATATGTTAGTGCATATTGTTATTATCATTATGCCAGTAGATAATGAAAGCTCACTAGCATTTAGTCATGGTGTCATTACAGTTTTCCATCCCTCCATCATGTATTCTTAATCTTTAGCTCCATCTATTAATGCAAGAAAGTACTTTCAGTCCCATGGTTATTATAGTCAGGACTCAGAAAGTATTTCTCTATGTTCCTTTTGAAATTAAGAGTTTTAAACCTTTATTAAACTTTCTGATTTCTTTAGGAAACATTATATCTATATTCTTTAAGTAGAGCTTTATAATTATGTTTAAGGTTATAAGATAGAAATTGATTTAGTATAATTTGAGTGGGGGGGCTCTGAGCTAATCCAAAATGAATTTGGAATTTCACTATAATTCACCAGTAGTGGGCAGGGTCCATATGTCCATGAAGACTCTCAGCTTTGGGAGCCTGGTTACAGTACACTGGCCTCAAAATCTCTGGATTACTAGAATCATCACGGCACAGACCACTAAGATGAAAAGCTAGAAATAGGGAAAATAAAGTAAGTAAACCTTCACCTGCTTTGACCCATATAAGTAACCATCTTTCTCTGACTATCAAAAGAAGTATCTGGAAAGGATAGTTTGAGGAGGGCACCAAAGCTGCCCTGTGACCTTTGCATACATGCCATGTAATATGTACAAGCACACCCATGTGGATGAGGGTTTTAAATTTAAAATTACAAAATGAAATTTGTAAAAGTATACTTTTAAGTAATATATGCTATATGATAGTACTGACATATGTTCTGTTAGATAACAGTTACCATGTAGCATAGTGGTGAAAAATACAGGTTTTGAGGGTACTGGAGAGAGGACTCAGCATTAAAGCTGTTCTTACTGCTATTCCAAAGGACCCAAGTTCAGTTTCTAGCACCTACACAGATAACCTGGTGTCTAATAACATCAGCTGCCAGGAATCTGGTGAGCTCTTCTGTCCTCCAAAGGTGCCTGCACGCAGATATCACTGACACCAAAGTAAAATAACACAGGGTTTGTAGCCATTTGCATTGTGTCACATGCTGCCGCAGCAGCTTTATGCTGGGCCACATTAGGCAATTTCTCTGTGCCTCAGTTTTATCTATGAGAATAAATACAGTCATTGTAAGGATAGCTATTATTATATAAAGAAGAGTCTTGAAGATAATAAAATGAAACAGAAGTATCATTGGTTTGTAATTATTGGTGTTATTATATAGTTTGGGGGAGAATACATGAATATGTAAAGTATATAAATTAGCAGGTTACACATTTAAGCACCTAATAAAATGACTGATTTTAATTAAACTGTATTCATTCTTTTTAAAAAGATTTATTTATTATACATAAATACACTGTAGTGGTCTTCAGATACACCAGAAGAGGGTATCTGATCTCATTACAGATGGTTGTGAGCCACCATGTGGTTGCTGGGCTTTGAACTTAGGACCTCTGGAAGAGCAGTTAGTGTTCTTAACCACTGAGCCATCTTTCTAGTCCAACTGTATTCATTCTTTTTGGACAAACCAAAAGGGGAAGCTATCCCTATGAGGTAATTAATAGCAGGACATTGGTAGTAGGACAAATTCTGCTGTGCTGTCTTTACCCACTTCCACTCTTCCGCAGGTGGATGCCAGTATAACATGAGTGTCTGTCTCTGTAGTGCACTGCTAGTGCTTTGGCAGTTACCTAATGATGTCGCTTTTTTGGCCAGCATGGTACTAGGAGGGAAACTGAAACTCTTCCTTTTGCATGTCTTGGACAGACTGGATATGATACCCTGGCCACCACTGGCACAGACTGGACCCATGGACATGACAAGGCAGAGCAACATCTTATAGTTGGTGCTCCCCTGAGGGATTCTCTTCTGGACATTGTGGAAAGCCAAAGAGCTGGCCCATGGTCTGGGGTCAGGGTGCGAGTAGTAGTGCAGAGAGTTTACTCTCTTCTCAGCAGAGATGGTGCCAGGAGCCAACACAGGCTCACAGGGGAGCATGCAGAATCACCTGGAGCATGGTGAGTAGGAAACCTAAGCATGGGAAAAGGGAAGCACAGCAGAACCCCCAAGAAAGGAAGCTCTGCTCAGAAGAATTTCTAGGTGGCATTTACTGTATAAGGAGGCTGTTTTGTATATCTTTTTCTTACATTCAGATTTAGAACATGTTTAGTTAAAGTTCTCTAGAGGAACAGAGCTGACTGAATCAATATGGGATTTTTGTGGTCTAGCTAGTCAAACAATGGCTGTCTGCCTACCAATGGAAAGTCCAAGAATCCAGTAGTCCATGGGGCCGGATGACTCATCTGGTCTTCAGTACATACTAGAATGCTGAAGTAGGCTGTAATGTCACTAAGAAATGAACTTGCCAGCAAGCATGAGGACAAGCAGGCAGAGAGCAAACCTTCCTTCTTCCACGTTCTTTATATAAGCTGGCGGCAGAAGGTGTGGCCCAGATTAAATGTATATCATTCTATCTCAGAAGATCCAGATTAGGGACTAGAGAAATGGCTTAGCGGTAAAGAGCAGCGACTGCTCTTCCAGAGGTCCTGAGTTCAATTCCCAGCAACCACATGGTGGCTCACAACCCTCTGTAATGAGATCTGATGCCCTCTTCTGGTGTGTCTGAAGACAGCGACAGTGTACTTATACATAATAAATAAATAAATCTTAAAAAAAAAAAAAAAGACAAATCCCTCATAGGTATACCCAGGTGCTTGGGTTTTAGTTAATTCCAGATGTAGTCAGGTTGACAACTAAGAAGGGCCATCATGATATACAGTATGTATAACAAAGGATTTTTGTATCGTTTATATATAAGAAGCCTTACTAAAAATGTTCATGGGCTGATCCATATATACATGGTATATCTACCACACTACTGTCAGGATCTGCACTACCTGAAATTGTTGCATTTACTTTTGCTTTCCCTGGCTTATGTTCTAGAAAGTAATACAAATTTAAGAAGTATTTGTAGGGTTATGGAAAAGCAATGACATGTATTGCTATACTTAAAATAACCATTACAGTATCAATTTTTTAAAAACTAATTGGCAACTTGACAGTCTATGACTCTAAGACTGCTGTTTGAAACAGTGTATACTAGTGATGCTAATAAAATTCCCTATCGATCTAGTTCATTAATCATTGTATACTAGAAGTGTGACTAGTGTAACTAAGAAGTGAGAATTTAAATTTTTATTACATGATTCGTTTATGTGTGTAAATATGGGCCTGTGTGTGTGTGCTACTGCATGTATATGGAAGTCAGAGGACAATGTGTGGAAATCAGTTCTCTGTCACCTTCACATTTATCCTGGGGATTGAGCTCAGACTTGACAATAACTTTGCCTACTACGCCACTTACCAACCCAACTATTTTAAGTAGTCTCCTGTGGCCAAGGGCTGCGGTGGTAGGTGGTTCTATCAGCAAAGGCCTAACTGTGATCCCAAGTACTTTGCTTAAAGGAGCCATGGAAGGGCTGTCTTCAGATTTAGGCACTTCCTGGTTTATCTGTCTTGTTTTGTTTTGTTTTTTCAAATGGCTGTAAACCTCATTGACTGAGGGTTATGCTCTCAAAACAACAAAATACAAATTGAAAGTATGTGTGCTAAAAATTTGGAGATGTATGGGTAGCCCCATCCCTAACTAGGGGCTGTGCCCTGGAGGTGGTCTCTACAAGTTCTCTCTCCCCTTTGTTGCATATTTCGGCTAAAGTCATTTCAGTTGGCTCCTGGAAGCCACTCACTTCCCTGGAGTCTGGGACTTTCTAGTGGCTACCCCCAGTTCTCCATCCCCTACTGCTACATGTTTCTATTCAATTTCCTAACCATCTGCACTTCTCTCCTGTCCCTTCCAATAGCAGTTCCTGTCCCCCTTTTTTCTCTTCCCCTCCTTTCTCCCTCACAGGTCCCTACCTCCCTATACCTTCTATGATTACTTTGTTCCTCCTTCTATATAGGATTGAAGCATCTACACTTTGGTCTTCCTTCTTCTTAAGCTGCATATGGTTTATGAGTTATATTGTGGTTTTTCCGAGCTTTTGGGCTAATATCCACTTATCACTGAGTGCATACCATGTGTGTTCTTTTGTGGTTGGGTTACCTCACTCAGGATGGTATTTTCTAGTTCCATCCATTTGCCTGCGAATTTCATGAAGTCATTGTTTTTAATAATTGAGTAGTACTCCATTGTGTAAATGTACCACAATTATTGTATCCACTTTTCTGTTAAGGGATATGTGGGTTGATTCCAGCTTCTGGCTATTATAAATAAGGCTGCTATGAATATTGTGGAGCATGTGTCCTTCTTATATGTTGGAGCATATTTTGGATATATGTCCAGGAGCGGTATAGGTGGGTCTTCAGCTAGAACTATATCCAGTTTTCTCAGGAACCGACAGACTGATTTCCAAAGTGGCTTTACCAGCTTGCAGTCCCAACAGCAATGGAAGAGTGTTTCTCTTTCTCCACATCCTCACCAGCATCTGCTGTCGCCTGAGTTTTTGATCTTACCCATTCTGACTGGTGTAAGGTAGACAGACTCTCAGGATTGTTTTGTTCAGAGGAAAGACAGGGACAAAAAGTGGAACAGAGACTGAAGGAAAGGCCATCTGGAAACCACCTCACCTAGGGATCCATCCCATCCGCATACACCAAACCTCCACACCATTGCAGATGCCAAGAAGCACTTGCTGACATGCTGATATGGCTGTTCTCTGAGAGATTCTTCCAGCTCCTGACCCATACAGATGCAGATACTCACAGCCAAGCATCAGACTGAGCCAGGGGACCCCAATGGAAGAGCTTGGGGAAGGACTGAAGGAGCTAAAAGAGATTGCAACCCAATAAGAACAGTATCAACTCCCTGAACCACCCAGAGATCCCAGGGACTTAATCACCAACCAAAGAGCATACATGGAGGGAGCCAGGACTGCAGATACATATGTAGCAGAGGATGGCCTCATCTGACATCAGTGGGAGGGGAGGACTGCAGATACATATGTAGCAGAGGATGGCCTCATCTGACATCAGTGGGAGGGGAGGACTGCAGATACATATGTAGCAGAGGATGGCCTCATCTGACATCAGTGGGAGGGAGGGAGGCTTGATGCCCCAGCGTACGGGGATGCTAGAAGGGTGAGGTGGGAATGGGCAGATGGGTAGAGGAGCACTCAGAAGCTAAAGGGAGGGAGAGAGGGAGTCTGGGATGAGGAGGTTTTGAAGAGGTAACCGGGAAGGGGATATCATTTGAAATGTAAAGGAATAAAATGAGTAATAAAAAAGAGAGAGAAAATATGTATTCCATTCATCAAACAGTGTGAGCTCAACAGTCCTACTCCTTCCTGGTGGTACCTTCTAATTCCAGTGAGAATGCATCTGTGTTGTTTGTCGTTGATCTTCAAGTGAGTAGTATTCTGTTTGAAAATAATGTTTAGAAATCCAACTGAGGCCTAGAGTAAATGGATAATTCATTGGATTTATAAACTCTCTGTTCTTCACTCTGGAAATTGTAGATAAATTATCAAAGACAGAACTAGATTGGATATAGATTATATTTTGTATTTTTTGTATTTGCTTTAAACAAAGACATACAAATAAGGTCGTAGCTAGGAACATCCTGATAAAGCATCGCCTGCCAGATACTGAGTGTATACTTCTAACACACAAAGGTGGCACTGACTGCAGCTATTCCCTAGAGTAATCACGGCGTGTCTTAAAAGCCATCCTGTGTGTCCTTCACTGGTACCTGTTGCACTTGTTGAGTGAAGAGAAGAAAACTCAAGTCTGATATGCCGATGATTATGTTTGGCATTATCTATACTTTAGAATTTTGACAGGTCATGAAAAAGAAGAATATATTTGTGGAACGTTACAGGAAGACCAGATACAAACTTTGAAAAATAACACTTAGTTACTCAGTTGGGGTGGATATGGTATCTGTGTACATTTTTGGTAGTATGTGTGCTGTTGTAGACTCTGAGGCTAAATAACATTTCCTTTGGATGGATGAAGTTCTTACTTGCTGATGGACAAAATGAAGAGTGGAATGGAATATAAAGTCCCCAAGTAGCAGGGTAGAACATCTTGTATACTGTTTAACACTGTCCTAGGGCAGCAAAAGAATGCCCTTCCCGTGTAATACTTGGTTGGACTATGTGGGAAATTGAACTTTTGAGTAATTTGGCCTTGGTTTTGAGAAGAGGGCCAAAACGTCTTGTCAGGACATTGTTGTTTGTTTAGAGGGTGCCTATCTTTAAAGCTAAGGCAACAGACAGATGGATTTTTGTTTCTTAATTCATTCAGCTAGTTTGTTCTTTTTTATTGAAGAACTGAGGCTATTAGTATTTATAGTCTTTTTTGGAAGGTGTATTGCTTTGTGGTCATTTTGATAGTTTTGCTGGTTTGTGTTGTTTGCTGTGGCTGTTTTAAACATTATGACCTCATTTGTTTTCTTTCTACATCGTCTTGGCTGTGCTTATTACCCTCTCTTCAGTCCAGAGTGTTGTTGTCAGTACTCTTCATAGCAGTTTTCTGTCCTTTGTTGTTTTTTAAGGCTATTGGGATTATAGAAAGTTCTCTCTTTCATCTATAGCATATAGTTTTGCTGGGTACAGTGTTCTTAAGTCAGCAGTAATCACAGTCTTCTAGAACTTGTAACTCCGGGTACTTCACACTTTCAGCATTTTAGTTGAGAAACTATGTGCTATTCTGATGACCTTTCCTTTTTACGTAATTTGTGTTTTTTCTCTTGCAGCTTTCAATATTTTTTTTCTTCTGGGTAATTGTGATATGTCTTAAAATGTTTCTTTAATGGGTTTCTGTGTGCTTCTTGTATCTGTGTGGGTGTGTCTTTCCTTAGTTTGGGGAAGTTTTCCTCTATAACCTTGTTAAAGATCTGGTTTCTGCTTTTGACCTGAGATTCTATATCTCTGCCTATAATTTCAATATTTGGACTTGGATGGTGTCCAACATTTCTTGTATGTTCCTATCCTGTGCTTTTTAATTTTTAATTTTCTTTGCTTATTTTGTCTACATTCTCTAGTATATCTAGAGTCCTGGTAGTCTATCTTCTGCCTGATTCATTATCTGTGTAGAGCTTTACCCTGAGTTTTCTAACTGGGATTTTGATATTTTCAATTCCATCTTCATTTTAGCTTTGTGTTCCCTTCAGTATGTGTGCCTCTTTAGTAAATTCAGTTTCCCAGTCCTCAGTTATCTTCATTATTATATTCAGCTGTATATTTGTAATTTCTTGACCACCACTCAAGCATTTATTGTTATCCTCTTAGAGTTTGGTGAAGAGTTTGTATCTTCTTAAATTGATTGAATTCTTTGATAAAGTTTATTATTGTTCTTTTTAAACTTTGTGCCCTAAGGTTTATCTAGCGTTGTCATTACAGAATACTTCCATAATACTAGTGGGTTTGATGGGGAAAAAGTTGTTCAGACCACTAATATGTTTAGTTTGTGTGTGTGTGTGTGTGTGTGTGTGTGTGTGTGTGTGTGTGTGTGTGTGTGATGTGATAATCTAGCCTTCATTATTAGATTACACTAGGGCAAATAAGCTAGGCCAGGTAAAGCTGGTTTAACTGAAACACAGAAACATGACTCCTAAAGCACAGGTCTAGAGCTAGGCCAGGCAAAGAGGATTCACAAAGTGAAGAGAGCTATGGCCACAGGTCTGAGCTCCGCATGCGTGTTTGTAGATGGCAGCAAGCTAGGGAAAGTGGAAAAATCCAGATTTGTTTTCTTGATGATAGCAATTCTGACCAGGGTTAGATGGAATCTTAAAACAAACTTTAGTTGGCGGTTTCCTGGTAGCTAATGAAATTGAACACTTGCTAAATGATTAGCCATTTGGTGAGAACTTAGCTGTTCTCACCAAACTCTTAGCTCTATTGCCTGCCTACTCCGTAAGTTTTTGCCAGAATTCCATGCTTCATGGAATCTTTTTTTTCTTTTTCCATTATTTATTTAGTCACTTTACATTCTGTTTGTCACTTTACATCCTGTTTATAGCCCCCTTCTCCTCTCAATTCCCACTTCACGTGGCCCCTCCCTCGATTTAGCCTCTCTTTCACCTCTGAGAAGAGGAAGGTACCACATGGATACCAACCCACCGGGGTCCCCACATCACTGCAGGACTAGGCATGTCCTCTTCCACTGAGGCTAGACAAAGCAGGCCAGTTAGGGGAACAGGATCCATAGTCAGGGTAAGCTCCCACCCCAGTTATTGCAGGAACCTGCATGAAGCCCATGCTGCACATCTGCTACATACAGTGCAGAGGGCAGGTAGGGGCCTAGGTCTAGCTTAGCTCTTTGATTAATGGTTCAGTCTCTGGTAGACCCCAAGGGCAGGTAAGTGGACTCTGTTGGTCATCTTATGGAATCCTTATCCCCTCCAGATTCCTTATTCCTTCCCCCAAATCTTCCACAAGATTTCACAAGCTCCATGTAATGTTTAGCTGTGGGTCTCTGCATTTGTTTCTGTCATCTGCGGGGTGGAGGCTCTCAGCTCATGTAGTGTGGGTATCCTGTACTTTATAGCTAATATCAACTTATAAGTGAGTACACACCATGCATGTCCTTTTGGGTCTACGTTACTTCATGCAGGATGATATTTTCTCATTCTATCAGTTTGCCTGCAAATTTTATGATGTCCTTGGTTTTAAATAGCTGAGTAGTATTCCACTGTGTAGGTGTACCACATTTTCTTTACTCCAGTTGAGGGGCATCTAGTTTGCTCCAGTTTCTGGTTATTATGAATAAAGCTGCTGTGAACAACTGTGTACAAAGACTATAAGTAACTTGAAAACTAATATTGGGAAGACAGCCTTGAGGAGAGTATGTAAAACAATTTTGATTTAAGGTTAGAAATTTACCACTTCCAATGGGAAATTTACTTAGCTGCTGTGAAAGAGAAGGACTGTCTTAGGGTTTTATTGCTATGAAGATATACCATGACCATGGCAACTCTTATAAAGGAAAACATTTAATTGGGGCTGGCTTGTAATTCAGAGGTTCAGTCCATTATCATCATGGCAAGAAGCATGGTACCATGCAGGAAGATATGATGCTAGAGAAGGAGCTGAGAGTTCTACATCTGGATCTGCAGGCAGCAGGAAGGAAGTGAATTGAGACATACTTTCTCCAACAAGGCCACACTTCCTAGTAGGTCTCTTCCCTATGGGCTAATAAGAGCCATTTTATTGAAATGACCACATAGGCCTTCAGAGGACTAGTTAAGGAATAAGCCAGAGGGTTGGGTATTTAGCTCAGTGGTAGAGCGCTTGCCTAGCAAGCGCAAGGCCCTGGGTTCGGTCCCCAGCTCCGAAAAAAAGAAAAAAGAAAAAAAAAAAAAAGGAATAAGCCAGAATAAGGCAAAGGCTACTTACTTCTAACCACTAATCTCGTCTCTCCATCAGTACTATGGCCTCTTAATTCCCTAGGTATGTGCAAAGATGGGTGTAAATGGGAAAACAGGACCCCCTGGTGGAAGGCCGAACCAGAGGATAGAAGTTAGGGTTAGAGTCCTGGGTGGAAAGATGACTCACAAGTTAGCATCTGCACGGTATCAATGGCTCAGGCATTGAGCATGAGTCCCTCAGTGGGTGCAGAGGAAAAAACGTGTACAGCTCACTGAATAACACCAGCTATCCCCAAATGCCAGTGCACCTCCCTAAATTTTAATTTGATATTTCAAACCTATTAAAATGTTAAGATTAGATTAATCTCTATGATATGAAATAAGTATATACCCTCTATTTTAATCTTGACCTTGTTCAATATTTGTATTTAGTACAAGATGAAATAGAAAAAAGTTATGAAGACATGTTTTTTTCTATCAACAAACATTGTGGACCATATCATGGCAGGGCATCCTCGTAGCATAGAACAGTCCACGGGTGACATGAAAAACTGGTAGAAAATCTCACAGCCCCATTCAGTATTAAAAACCTGGACTAGTATTACATATCTGGACATGTAAAGATAGCGACTATCTGCTTATCAGAATGCTCCTCTTAGAAGATAAGTCAACAAGAAATTGTCTTCCTTAAGAATTTAGAGTCCGCCAAAACGGCAACCAACAGATTGGGAAAAGATCTTTACCAATCCTACAACAGATAGAGGCCTTATATCCAAAATATACAAAGAACTCAAAAAGTTAGACTGCAGGAGACAAATAACCCTATTAAAAATGGGGTTCAGAGCTAAACAAAGAATTCACAGCTGAGGAATGCCGAATGGCTGAGAAACACCTAAAGAAATGTTCAACATCTTTAGTCATCAGGAAATGTAAATCAAAAACAACCCTGAGATTTCACCTCACACCAGTGAGAATGGCTAAGATCAAAACTCAGGTGACAGCAAATGCTGGCGAGGATGCGGAGAAAGAGGAACACCTCCATTGTTG
Organism: Rattus rattus; assembly: GCF_011064425.1. Classification (NCBI taxonomy): domain Eukaryota; kingdom Metazoa; phylum Chordata; class Mammalia; order Rodentia; family Muridae; genus Rattus; species Rattus rattus. The sequence goes on from NC_046157.1 coordinate 1,373,557, forward strand.
GTGGGGGTTGCAGACTGGTACAACCATTCTGGAAATCAGTCTGGAGGTTTCTCAGAAAATTGGACATTGAACTGCCTGAGGATCCAGCTATACCTCTCTTGGGCATATACCCAAAAGATGCCCCAACATATAAAAAAGACACGTGCTCCACTATGTTCATCGCAGCCTTATTTATAATAGCCAGAAGCTGGAAAGAACCCAGATGCCCTTCAACAGAGGAATGGATACAGAAAATGTGGTACATCTACACAATGGAATATTACTCAGCTATCAAAAACAACGACTTTATGAAATTCAGAGGGCAAATGGTTGAACTGGAAAATATCATCCTGAGGAGCTAACCCAATCACAGAAAGACATACATGGTATGCACTCACTGATAAGTGGCTATTAGCCCAAATGCTTGAATTACCCTAGTTGCCTAGAACAAATGAAACTCAAGACGGATGATCAAAATGTGAAGGCTTCACTCCTTCTTTAAAAGGGGAACAAGAATACCCTTGGCAGGGAAGAGAGAGGCAAAGATTAAAACAGAGACTGAAGGAACACCCATTCAGAGCCTGCCCCACATGTGGCCCATACATATAGAGCAATTAGACAAGATGGATGAAGCAAAGAAGTGCAGACCGACAGGAGCCGGATGTAGATCGAACCTGAGAGACACAGCCAGAATACAGCAAATACAGAGGCGAATGCCAGCAGCAAACCACTGAACTGATAACGGGACCCCCGTTGAAGGAATCAGAGAAAGAACTGGAAGAGCTTGAAGGGGCTTGAGACCCCATATGTACAACAATGCCAAGCAACCAGAGCTTCCAGGGACTAAGCCACTACCTAAAGACTATACAGGGACTGACCCTGGACTCTGACCTATGAATGAACCTAGGCAATGAATATCCTAGTAAGAGCACCAGTGGAAGGGGAAGCCCTGGGTCCTGCTAAGACTGAACCCCCCCAGTGAACTAGACTGTCGGGGGGGAGGGCGGCAATGGGGGGAGGGTGGGGAGGGGAACACCCATAAGGAAGGGGGGGGGGAGGGAAGGGGACGTTTGCCCGGAAAACGGGAAAGGGAATAACACTCGAAATGTACAAAAGAAATACTCAAGTTAAAAAAAAAAAAAAAGAATTTAGAGTCCGCTATGATGGCGTACTTCTCGATCCTGGTTCTTGGGAACATCAAAAAGTCCAGGCCAGCCTGGGCTACACATCCAGTGTCTATTTCAAAGCTCTAAAAAGCATACAAAGAATTTAAAATATTTGCTAAGGCATTGCCATAACTCAGACTTAATGATTGTGTAAGTAAGCTTAAGAAATGACTTTCCCATGTTATGGCACATGTATGTAATCCCGGTACTCTGGCAACTGAAGCAGGGTGGTCAGAATTTTGAGACCAACCTGTGCTGCCTGTGGTCTGTATAAAAAACCAACCGTGCTACAGAGACGACACAGAGGGTAAGGGCATCTGCTGCTCTTCCAAGGAACCTGGATTCCATTTCCATTAACTTGGCTTCTCACAATGGTCCAGTTCCATGGTAGCTGATGCCCTCATCTGGCCTATATGGGCACCATGCACACGCAGAGATGATCAGACATTCAGGCAAAACACCCATACGCTTTGTTTGTTTGCTTGTTTTTAAATCAGAGAATCTGGGAGCGAGGGAGCGAGCTCAGTTAGTAAAGTGCACAAGCATGAAAACCTGAGATCATTTCCCAGCACGCACATAAAACTGGCATCATGAGGTGCCATTGTATTAACAACACTGGTGGGGGAGATGAAGACAAAAAGAGCCCTGGGGGTTCCTTAGTCAGCCAGTCTAGCCTGCTCATCAAAGCCCATATCCCAGTTATAGACTCCATCTTAAAGAACAAGGCAAGTCCTGTAGAATGAGAAGAGAGGGTAACTGCTTACCTCTATATACATGCATATTATATGTGTTTGTGTATACACAAACATACACGTATATGGAAAAATGAGCATTGAGGTACATGTCTATAATCCCAGCACTCAGAAGGCAGAGCCTGAAAGAGCAGTTGTTGAAGATCATCCTCTGCTCTACAGCAAGTTTGAGGCCAGCCCTGGATACCCGAGACTCTTTCTCAAAAGGGAGAAATGAGAAGAGAGGTGAGAGAAAGAGGGATTGGGGAAGGAGTGGGGAAGGAGAACAGACTACTGAGGATCTTCTCCCTTTGTCTTTGAAATTGTTCTGTCTCCTGTTTGCTGCAGAAATAAATCCAAGATCTTCCGGGGGTGGGGTGGGGGGTGGGGAGGCATTCGCATTAGCAGACCATGTGAAACTCCGCCCGACCACTAGTGCTTGGCACATTCCTTGCACATACTGTTCAGTAAACAACTTCAGGGAACCAGATCCAGCTAGATCATTCACTCAGAGCCTTTGGAAGGGGCTGTCTTAGTACAGCCTTGACGTGGGAGAAGTTGAGAAGTTAGCATTTGTGTTTTCATTAATTCTTTTTATAACAATGTTCCAGCTGTAGCTCGTTAATAGGAGCCAGGCCTGCCTGTTAGTGTACAGGTCTCTTACGCATGACAAAGGGCTTCTGACGGAAACAGGTTTTATTACTCATGAAGCCACTAGGGCTGTTTACATAAAGCCACTTGTGCAGTCATGTGATGTGATTGAGAATGTCCCCATTAATGCTCCCTGGATGCTATTCCACTCCATACTGCAAAAACAAACCAAAGACTCCAAAATATAAGCCACTTCCTATTAAACTAGTCATCTTTGGATGGTGCATTCATGCAGAGCCAGACCCTAGCTACCAAGGATTTTTATTCTTTTTGATATTTTAAATCAGATGGAGAAAGTCATTATTGTTTCAAACACAACTAAGAATCATCATTTGGGTGATAGAGAATAAATTAACTAACTATTTCTAGTTAACAATCATTCATATTACTGTGGCTTTTCTGGGTAAACTGCCTAGAGGCAAAAATTAACTTTTTATGTCAGTCATTTACTTAGGATAAATTAGAATGTATGTATTTTTCTTTCTATCTACCGAGAGAGAGAGAGAGAGAGAGAGAGAGAGAGAGAGAGAGAGACTTGTTTAGAGATTAAAATAGGACAGTTTTGCCAGTTTTCTTAAATAGCCTGCTCTGTGAATCGTTATCATTGTTCACAAAGAGAGCTTAGGCCTTTGAAAAATGCTTAATGAGTTATTTGTGAAAATAGAAGGACTGGTGTTCTTTTTGTGAGTGTGGCAGCCTGTTTGTAAAGAGATGCAGCCAGTTCAGCCGTTTAAGGAAATTTTTACGAAGTTTTCTTCCCATTCATGAACAGTATAAATGATTTAGTAATTCATATGTTAGGGTAAATGAGTCCTCAGCTATTACCCTCACCATCTCACAGAAGTAGTTTAAAGTTAATGAGGTAGACAGATGAAGTGGCTGGACTACCCTGTCTTGATTTTTTTTTTTTCATGTATAACATGGACAAACGCAGTGTTTAGACTTGGCAGGCCATGCCAGTTTCTCTATTCCCAACAGCCATCTAAAGCAGACACAGAAATAACACATAAATAGATGGCACTGTTGTGGGCCAGTAGATGTTCATCTACAAAAATGGTAGAAGTGAATATTTAGTCCACAGGACGTAATTTGCCAGCTTCTGATCTGTTTAAGTATGTCTTGATGTCTAAATGTTTCTTTGTACTGGCAATAAAGATGGGATTTTTAACCTCTGTTGTAGGTTCAGCTCTAACTTCACACATTGCATATCAAAACAGTGATGAAAGGTATGGGCTTTGGTTTTTTTAACTACCTTCAAAAACTGAAATTACAGTGGTACATTATATATTAACATACAATAAGCATGTTAGTAAATATAGTATATTAGTTAACTCATATATTAATTTTCATAGCATCTGGTCCCTGCCACATGATATAAAATGACTCTGAAATGTTAAGCTTCTCTAAGCATGTTCCCTCTCAGATAATGTAATGATAAAATTATTCAGGCCGGGGTACATAACTTCATGTACCATGCACATTGCCTGGAGTTTGTGGTCCTCAGCACCTAACCACTACCAATGTAGGTCACTTCAGATTTTTGAACCAAGATAAAAAACTAAAACTTTTACTAAAGAACTATGTAATTTTACCCTTACTTTTTTTTTGGGGGGGGGGGCAGTATCCAGTGAGCTCTGCTTCTTTTGTAAACCAACTATCATTATGTCTGGTTATTGTTCTCCTAGCCTCTGTTCCCCTTTGTTCTCCCTCTCTCTGCCTTGTTTCCTTTCTACTGCCCTTTGCTTTCATGAGCAGTGTATGTATCGCCTTGTGCTTCCTTGGATACTTCCTCTTGATGCTGGGAATAAAGTGAGGAGAAGTAGAAGCACCCCAAAAGAAAAAACACAGGTAGCATAAAAATAAAAAGTATAAAATGACAGCAAGAATTAATGTAAATTCCAAAAAAATAAAAAAGAGCAGTAGAGGTTAGTGAAAAAGAACACTAGATATGTAATAAAAGGTCTACACTCTAATGCCATCTTGGATCTTGACTCAAGCATGTGACACTGGGTTACTTATTGCTTGTAGCTTCAGATTTCTCAGCATTACGGAGAAAGATGGTTATAATTTCACACGCTCCTTTATAGTATAATAAATGTGGGAAGTACTCCAGTGACTTGATTTTTCTATAAATATTATTCTCGAATGTCCTCTGGATCATGGCTTCCCTTAGATATCCATGCATCTATCTGTCTTGGCTGCCATACTCAGAATATGTACTAGATGTAGAGAAGAAGAAACAAACCTCTCACTCAACTAGCACACACAGCCTGTGTGGCTGATCTCATTTTCCTGTTCCTTGTTCTCGTAGGCAGTGGGGGCTGTCCTGATGTAAAAGTGTTCAGTCCTGCCCTGGGTATGCTCACAGAGCTGAGGCTGTATCTGGGACTGTCCCAAAGCCTTTAAAGATGTTTTTAAAGCAACACAGGTATCACTTACAATGAAATTCAGATTTAAATTTCATAACAAACTGTATGTCTTTCTAAGCAAACCAGCACCTAGAATTAGCCATTTACCTACAATGGTCTTAGATTAGTTAGGTGATGATAGCCATGAGCATTTATAACATGATTTTAGAATTGGCCCTGTGAGTGTTAAGACACAGAACTGAATGTACTGCCAGATATTTTGCAGGAGTCACAGATGTGAAAGGGAAATCTGTACACACATCCCCCATCCCAGCACCCAAATGGAACATATGAGGGAGGCCTTCTGGATCTCACTATTTTTAGAGAAATGGAGGTGAGGCCAGAAAATACTTTCTTGCAACATATTTTATTATTTAACGTGAAAAATATTTGTTATAATAGTGATATATCCTATATTGTGATTTACCCTACAGGTTCATTTAATCTCTTTCAAACATGCAGTGAAGTTTGGCTTCCTAATATTGGAGAGCTAACACACGGTACTCAGGCAGGGGCTAGATCTGGCAGAACTTAAAAGCAACATTATCCAACTTTCATTTGTGTTCGTGGCTCAGGTTGTGCATGGGTAATGGCCACAGAACTGTCAGGCTGACCCTTCAGCATTACTTATTTTGGAGGAGACATGCGTGTGCCATGGTGCCTGAGTGGAGTCAGAGGACAGTTTACACTTGTTCCACCATGTGGAGTCCAAAGATTAGCCTCAGATTATCAGACCTACATATTTTCAATATTTGCAAAAAATAGTAAATCTATTCTGAGTCCTATTCTCCTGTGATTAGTTTACACATCATATTTACTTTAAGTTGAAGTCATGAAAAAACCTTTTGTCCATAGAACATCAATGAATCTTTTCTTCTGTTCAATGTTTTTGACTATTCAAGAGGGAAGGAACTGAACATCTAAGTGCTGGGGGTGTGGTCTTTATATCCCTTCTCATTTATTTGTTTGTTTTTAGAAGATGATCTGAAATAAAGCACTCAAACTTTCCATATATGCCTTCGGGGCATATACACATCAGTTGTAGAAGGGGTGAGATGCCCACTGTCCAGAAGGGTTCTGAAGTTGAAGACCTACCCTAGGCTGAGGTGGAGCATGGAGCTAGGTTTGTCTGACTATGAACATTAAAGCTGACAAAGGCAAGAGGCAGTTAGCCTTAATGAAAGTAGTTACCCAAGCTATTTCCCATTTACAATATAAGAAGTTATTTTGGGGCTGGAGAATATAGCTCACTAACGTGGCACTTTATTAGCATACATGAGGCTACAGATTCAAATCCCAAAGCCACGCTCACAAAGAAGTTATTCTCAGTGTTATTCACTCTGGTAAGAATCAACATTGACTACTATAGGTGATTTTTAAATAGAACTAATTTCACTTGCCTCACAAGCAATACAGTAATTGTCAGCTTTTACCTGGAAAGAACTTAACTGTCAAAACAGATATCTATGACCAGCAATTAAATAAATTAGCATTTCTCTTAGCATGCCATTTCTTGATGAGTAAGAAACATTTGAAACAAAGGTCAGTCATCTTAAACTCTGATGAGATGAGAAAGTAAGTAGTGTTCTGTTGTTATTCTCACTTCCTTTGGCAACTAGGAACGATTCCAGTGTTCCTCATGAGGGCATAGGCCTTGAAAAAGAGCAGAATGTTATCTCAGCCTCCAACCTTCTTCCTTGCTGTACATGGGGGGGGTGTGTTTAGGGGTGTGTGTGTGTGTGTGTGTGTGTGTGTGTGTGTGTGTGTGTGTGTGTGTGTGTCATTATGCCCATTGGAGTTGGAAGACAGCATCAGATTTCCTGGAGTGGTTACAGGTACGTGTGAGCTGTTGGATTTGCGTGCTAAGAATAGAATCTCGGTCCTCTAAAAGAGCAGCACACACTCCTAACCACTGGGCCTTTGACAACAACCTTTTGTATATCTTTTTAAGACTGATGTAGACGTGACAAGAAGGGAAAGATGAAAAGATGAAAGAGCATGAATCTGTCTGATGCAGTACAGGAGACGTAGAGAGGAGGGCTTTCTGGTGACCTGACCCATTTCATCCTTTGTTTACGTTTTTATTTAATTTAGCTTGTCATAAATGTATGATAGAGACAGACAAAGACAGAGAATACCTGGGCACATGAATGGAGGCCAGTAGACAAATATCAGGACTCTATTCTCTCTTTCTCCTATGACTTCTGGGACCAAACTTAAATACTCAGGCTTGTGTGGGACTCACAGAGATCTAAACCTCATCAATTTAGGAAACATTTTCAGTCATATCTGCAGCCTTCACTTAAGAAGCAAGCATGGCAGTGGTCAAATAGATTCTTTCTACTAACTGCATCCTTCATCACCTCAAACAAATATATATGCATGTATTTATTTCATTATGCCTTAGGAGTGTCATGTTAATTTTGTGAACCCTATAAAGCTAAGTGTATCTGTGTGTGGCACACACATGTGATATACACATGTATGTTTACATGTGGGGGTGGGTGTTGTATTTACCTTGTGAATCCTATAAAACTAAGCTAAATTTGTGTGGTGTTCACACGAATGTGCAAATGTAGAGGTATCTGCCTTTCTTATTGATGGGTAGCCTGGAGACACACACACACACACACACACACACACACACACACACACACACACACCTTAGTTTTTGAGACAAGGTCTCTCACAGAAGCTGGAGCTCAGACATTTAATAGACTAGATGTCCAGAAAGCACCATGAAGCTATTCCATGTATCTGTAGCTTGTAATGTATCCCTGAGGGAACTCAGTACTGAAGGCAGGAGCTGCTCTGACTGCAACAACACAACCTACTGTCCTGTTTGTTCCTCATGGCTCGCCCAGTCTGCTTTCTGATGTCACTCAGGGCCATCAGTCTGCTGCCACCCACAGTTTGTTGGATGCTCCCACGTCAATCAAGGAAATGCACCCCAGGCTTACTCAAAGGCAGATATGACACGGGAATTTTCTGATTTGAGGTTCCCTCTTCTAAAATGACTCTAGCTTGCATCAGGGTGACATAACACTAGCCAATACAGCCTGTCTCCCCTAACTCCAGCACTGGCCTTACAGGCAGGCACTGCCACCCTGGGCTTGTCACACGAGTGCTAGGGATCTGAATTCAAGCCCTCATGCTTCAATAGCAAGAGCTTTACCCACTTAGCCATCTCTCCAGCCTCACTCAAGATATTCTTTCTATCAGATATGACTGCAAATTGTATATAAAAGACCCATAAATAAAACGTTTTGACATCAGAACCCCCACTTTTACAAGAATGGCCACATTACATTAAAGTTTGTGCCATAGTAAAGAGAGGGAGAGGGAGAGGGAGGGGGGATATTTGCAGACAGGCATCTCTTATTGCATTATTTGTTCATCCTTTTGTGTTTTGCCCTTTAAATGTGTGTGGTGAGATGTTCAGGGGAGAGTATATAGTTTCTCTACCCAAGACTTACTCCTCATTCATTGACTACATTATGAATGTGTCAGGTTTGGTAATAATGAACTTGCCTCCCTGCAACTTAAAAAGATTTAAGTGGGTCATAGAATCATGACCACTTAAAAACAGAATTTCTAAGCAGCACCAAGTAGCCAGACCCTTGTGGGAGCCATCTTCTTTGTGGCCAGAGTTCTTTTGTACCCAAAACCATAGCTGACCCCAGGGAATTGACACTGTTGTTACTGCTTCTGTCTCTAGACCACTCAGTGTGAGGGGAAGGTGTCAGAAGTTGAATTCACAAACGGAATGGCTAATTTATCTGGCCCTGAACTTTGCCCCTTTAGACTATCAGGAGAAGCACACAGCCTATGCTTCAGATTGACAGGTTCCAAGTTACCAGGGACCTCCAGCAGGACTGTTTGTTGTTCAGTCTCTGGAGAGCTGGAAGTCCCATAGAAGGTGACAGAGCTTTCATGTTTGCCAAAAGAATCAGAAAGAACTTGCTAGGAACAAATAAAAGTTTTGAGAGAAGTAGAGGAAATCAACAAATCTTTATGAGCATAAAATTTCATTCATTAAATATTATTTTCAATGTCTTTTATTTAGAGTTCTCTAAAATCTGAAAGTTTCTATATATTTCTTAGTAGTATTAAAACTGAAGTTCAGAGCAGGGAAATGGTGAATTCGAGGCCAGCCTGGTCTGCAGAAGGAGTTGCAGAATAGCCAAGGATGCACAGAAAACCTGGTTGGAAAAACAAAAACAAACAAAACCTGAATTTTTGTGATGTGATTTGAAGATTTAAAGGGAAATTTAATTAAATACAAGAAGTAGTTATGCATTCTAAATATTTTTCAGATATTAGACTCTTAATAAACAAACAAAATCAATTTTTATTTTCCTGTGTTCTACTTGCTGTTCTAATCATGACTTGTTTTTAATACTTGTATTTTATAGGATTAGTCAAATTTATTTCTGCTTTTTTTGATGCAAATTCAATTCAGCAAATTTACTTGAGACATTTTTAAAGAGTATAGTCTTCGAAGTCTATGCTAACAATGGAATTGCTAAGAAGAGTAGGATCAGGAAAATGACTCAGAGGGTAAAGGTACTTGTCATGCAAACTGAGCAGCTTTAGGACCAGTGATGCAAGTCCAATCCCGAGAACCTGTGTAAAGGTGAGAACTGACTCTGTAAAGTTGTCCTTTCACTTCTACAGTGCACACATTATACCTCTCTCCCTCATCCTTTCGTCTTCCCCATGTACAATTATAATAATAATTATATATATTATTGCATTATTTTTTAATATTAATTATTAATGTTTAAAAGAAGAAGAAAGAACAAACGGCTTACTAGTTCTTGGAACTTGTTAATTAAAAGAACAGAGGCATGTCACATGTCACAGAGGCTATTGTTGGGTATTTACTCTCTCTGTATCTTAGTTACTTACTATGGCTGTGACAAAACACCATGACCAAGGCAGTTTATAAAACAACAACAACAAAACATTTAATTGTGGGCTTGCTTACAGTTTCAGAGGTTGAGTCATGGCTATCAGGGTGGGGAACATGGTAGCAGGCAGGCAGTTCTGGAATAAAAATTTGGAGATGGGTGAGTGGCCCATTCTCTCAATTAGGGGGTGGGGGGCTGGGAGGAGGTAGTGGGAATGGGATGCCTCACCTCTGGATATGGTCTCAACAGGTTCTCCTTCCTCTTTATGGGATTTTTCAGCTAATGTAATCCCCATGGGATCCTGGATACTCTTACTTTTCTGGTAACTGTGACTTTCTGGTTCCTAACCCCAGTTCCCCATCCCCCATTGCTACACAGCTCTGTTCGATTTCCTGACCCTCTATACATCTCCCCCATCTCCTCCCATACCTGATTCTGTCCCTCTTTTCCCCTCCCCCTCCTCTCTTCCTCCTAAGTCCCTCCCATTCTATACTTCCCTTGATTATTTTGTTCCCCATTCTAAGTAGGACTGGAGCATCCACTATTTGGTCTTCCTTCCTCTTGTGCTTGATGTGGTCCATGAGTGGTATCATGGGTATTCAAAGCTTTTTGCCTAATATCCACTTATCAGTAAGTATACACCATGTGTGTTCTTTCGTGAATGAGTTACCTCACTCAGGATAATATTTTCTAGTTCCATCCATTTCCCTGCAGTTTTCATGGAGTCATTGTTTTTAATTGCTGTGTAGTACTCCATTGTGTAAATGTACCACATTTTCTGTATCCATTCCTTTGTTGAGGAACATCTACGTTGTTTCCAGTTTCTGGCTATTATAAATATGGCTGCTATGAACATAGTGGAGCGTGTGTGAAAGTTATACACTTGGACCATCTTTTCAGTATATGGCCAGGAGTGGTATAGCTGGGTCCTCAGATAGTACTATATCCAGTTTTCTGAGGAACCTCCTGACAGATTTCCAGAGAGGTTTTACCAGTTTGCAACCCCACCAACAATGGAGGACTGTTCCTCTTTTTCCATATCCTCGACAGCATCTGTGTCACCTGAATCCCCACCACCACCACCAGGGGGACATTTTATTTTTGTTCTGGAAATATTTTTTTTCTGCCCTCATTGCCTTGGGCTGTTTCTTTTTCTTTTCTTTCTTTCTTTTTATTAGATATATTTCTTTACTTACATTTCAAATGATATTCCCTTTCCTGGTTTCCTGTCCATAAACCCCTCCCATTCCCCTGCCCTGGGGATCCAACCTTGGCAGAACCAAGGGCTTCCCCTTTCACTGATGCCCCAACAAGGCTATTCTCTGCTACATATGCAGTTGGAGCCCTGGGTCTTTCTGTAGTGGTTTAGTCCCTGGAAACTCTGGTTGGTTGGCATTGTTGTTTTTTTTTTTTTTTTATAAAACCAATTTTTTTTATCTTTATTAACTTGAGTATTTCTTATTTACATTTCGATTGTTATTCCCTTTCCCAGTTACCGGGCCAACATCCCCCAACCCCTCCCTCTCCCCTTCTATATTGGTGTTCCCCTCCCAATCCTCCCCTCATTATCGCCCTCCCCACAACAATCACGTTCAATGGGGGTTCAGTCTTGGCAGGACCAAGGGCTTCCCTTTCCACTGGTGATCTTACTAGGCTATTGATTGCTACCTATGAGGTCAGAGTCCAGGGTCAGTCCATGTATAGTCTTTGGGTAGTGGCTTAGTCCCTGGAAGCTCTGGTTGGTTGGCATTGTTGTTCATATGGGGTCTCGAGCCCCTTCAAGCTCTTCCAGTCCTTTCTCTGATTCCTTCAACGGGGTCCTGTTCTCAGTTCAGTGATTTGCTGCTGGCATTCGCCTATGTATTTGCTGTATTCTGGCTGTGTCTCTCAGGAGAGATCTACATCCGGTTCCTGTCGGCCTGCACTTCTTTGCTTCATCCATCTTATCTAGTTTGGTGGCTGTATATGTATGGGCCACATGTGGGGCAGGCTCAGAATGGGTGTTCCTTCTGCCTCTGTTTTAAACTTTGCCTCCCTATTCCCTGCCAAGGGTATTCTTGATCCCCTTTTAAAGAAGGAGTGAAGCATTCGCATTTTGGTCATCCTTCTTGAGTTTCATGTGTTCTGTGCATCTAGGGTAATTCAAGCATTTGGGCTAATAGCCACTTATCAATGAGTGCATACAATGTGTGTTTTTCTGTGATTGGGTTACCTCACTCAAAATGATATTTTCCAGTTCCATCCATTTGCCTATGAATTTCATAAAGTCATTGTTTTTGATAGCTGAGTAATATTCCATTGTGTAGCTGTACCACATTTTCTGTATTCATTCCTCTGTTGAAGGGCATCAGGGTTCTTTCCAGCTTCTGGCTATTATAAATAAGGCAGCTATGAACATAGTGGAGCACGTGTCTTTGTTATATGTTGGGGCATCTTTTGGGTATATGCCCAAGAGAGGTATAGCTGGATCCTCAGGCAGTTCAATGTCCAATTTTCTGAGTAACCTCCAGACTGATTTCCAGAGTGGTTGTACCAGTCTGCAATCCCACCAACAATGGAGGAGTGTTCCTCTTTCTCCACATCCTCACCAGCATCTGCTGTCACCTGAGTTTTTTGTCTTAGCCATTCTGAGTGTTGTGAGGTGGAATCTCAGGGTAGTTTTGGTTTACATTTCCCTGATGACTAAAGATGTTGAACATTTCTTTAGGTGCTTCTCAGCCATTCAGTAATCCTCAGCTGAAAATGTTTTGTTTGACTCTGTACCCCATTTTTTAATAGGGTTATTTGTCTATCTGGAGTCTAACTTCTTGAGTTCTTTGTATATTTTGTATATTAGCCCTCTATCAGATGTAGGATTGGTAAAGATCTTTTTCCAATCTGTTGGTTGCCATTTTGTCCTATTGACAGTGCCCTTTGCCTTACAGAAGCTTTGCAATTTTATGAGGTTCCATTTGTTGATATTTTTATCTTAGAGCATAAGCCATTGGTGTTCTCTTCAGGAAATTTCCCCCTGTGCCTATGTGTTCAAGACACTTTCCTACTTTCTCTTTTATTAGTTTCAGTGTATCTCATTTTATGTGGAGGTCCTTGATCCACTTGGACTTGAGTTTTGTACAGGGTGATAAGAATATGTCAACTTGCATTCTTCTACATGCTGACCTCCCCTTGAACCAGCACCATTTATTAAAAATGCTATCTTTTTTCCACTGTATGGTTTTAGCTTCTTTGTCATAGATCAAGTGACCATAGGTGTGTGGATTCATTTCTGGAACTTTAATTCTATTCCATTGATGTATTGTCTATCTCCATACAAAAATCATGGAGTTTTTATCACTATTACTCTGTAATATAGCTTATGGTCAGGGAGGGTGATTCCCCCAGAAGTTCTTTTATTGTTGAGAATAGTTTTCATTATCCTGGGTATTTTGTTATTCCCAATGAATTTGCAAATTGTTCTGTCTAACTCTATGAAGAATTGACTTGGAATTTTGATGAGTATTGCATTGAATCTGTAGATTGCTTTTGTGAAGGTGGCCAATTTAACTATATTAATCCTGCCAATCCATGAAAATGAGAAATTTTTATCCATCTTCTGAGATCTTCTTCAATTTCTTTCTTCACAGACTTGAAATTCTTGTCATACAAATCTTTCACTTGTTTGGTTAGAGTTACCCCAAGAAATTTTATATCCCGTTTGTCCTCTGAGTAGAGGAAGGCTACTGATTTCTTTGAGTTAATTTAATACCCCTGACACTTTGCTGAAGTTGTTTATCAGGCTTAATAGTTCTCTAGTGTAGCTTTTCAGGTCACTTAAGTATACTATTCCATCATCTGCAAATAGTCATATTTTGACTTCTTCCTTTCCAATTTGTATCCCCTTCACCTCCTTTTGTTTTCTAATTGCTCTAGCTAGAACTTCAAGTAATATATTAAATAGATTGGGAGAGAATAGGCAACCTTGTCTAGTCCCTAATTTTAGTGGGATTGCTTTAAGTTTCTCTCCATTTAATTTGATGTAGGCTGCTGGTTTGCTGTATATGGCTTTTACTGTGTTTAGGTATAGGCCTTGAATTCCTGATCTTTCCAAGACTTTTAACATGAAGGGGTGTTGAATTCTGTCAAATGCTTTCTCGGCATCTAATGAGATGATCATGTGGTTTTTTTCTTTGAGTTTGTTTATATAGTGAATTAAGTTGATGGTTTTACATATATTGAACCATCCCTTCATCCCTGGGATGAAGCCCACTTGATCACGATGGATGATCGTTTTGATGTGTTCTTAGAATCAATTTGTGAGAGTTTTATTGAATTTTTTGCATCGATATTCATAAGGGAAATTGGTCTGGTTTTCTTTCTTTGTTGCTTGTTTGTATGGTTTTAGTATAAGCATAATTGTGGCTTCATAGAAGGAATTGTGTAGTGGTCCTTCTGTTTCTATTCTGTGGAATAGTTTGAAGAGTATTGTATTAGGTATTCCTTGAAAGTCTAATAGAATGCTGCACTAATATCACAGGTCCCTGGACTTCTTTTGGTTGGGAGACTTTCAACTTCTGCGTCTCTTTCTTTACGGGTTATGGGACTGTTTAGATGGTTTATTTGGTCCTGAATTAACTTTGGTACCTGGTGTCTGTCTAGAAAACTGTCTTTCATCCAAAGTTTCCTGTTTTGTTGAATATAGGCTTTTGTAGTAGGATCTAATGATTTCTTTTTAATTTCCTCAGTTCCTATTGTTTGTCTCCTTTTTCACTTCTGATTTTCTTAATTTGTATATACTCTTTGTGACCTCTGTTTAGTCTAGCTAAGGGTTTATCTATCTTGTTTATTTTATCAAAGAATCAGTTTCTGGTTCTGTTGATTCTTTGTACAGTTTTTAGTTTCTACTTGAGTTTGATTATTCCCTGCCATTTACTACTCCTGCTTCTTTTTGTTCTAGAGCTTGTAGGTGTGCTGTCAAGCTGATAATGTATGCTCTCTCCAGTTTCTTTTTGGAGGCATTCAGCTATGAGTTTTCCTCTTAACACTGCTTTCATTATGTCCAATAAGTGTGGATATGTTGTGCATTCATTTTCATTAAATTCTAAAAAAACTTTCATTTCTTTCTTTATTTCTTCCTTGACCAAGTTATCATTGAGTAGAGCATTGTTTAGCTTCCCTATGTATGTGGGCTTTCTGTCGATTTTGTTGTTATTGAACACCAGCCTTAATCCGTGGTGATCTGATATGATGCATGGGATTAATTCGATCTTCTTGTATCTGTTGAGGTTTGTTTTGTGTCCGAGTATATGCTCAATTTTGGAGAAGGTACCATGAGGTGCTGAGAAGAAGGTATATTCTTTTGTTTTAGATATCTATGGATATCTATTAAGTCTTTTTGGTTCATAACTTCTTTTAGTTTCACTATGTCTATCTTTGGTCTCTTTTTCCATGATCTGTCTATTGATGAGAGCTGGTGTGTTGAAGTCTCCCACTATTATCGTGTAAGGTTCAGCTTTAGTAAAGTTTCTTTTATGAATGGGTGTTCCCTTGCATTTAGAGCATAGATGTTCAGAATTGAGAGTTCATCTTAGTAGAGTTTTCTTTTGAAGAGTACGAAGTGTCCTTCCTTATCTTTTTTGGTAACTTTTGGTTGAAACTCTATTTTATTCAATACTAGAATGGTTCCTCCAGCTTGGGACCATTTGCTTGGAATTTTTTTTCCCAGCCTTTTACAATGGGCAAGTTTCTGTCTTTGTCACTAAGGTCTGTTTCCTGTATGCAGTAAAATGCTGGGTCCTGTTTATGTATCCAATCAGTCTATGTCTTTTTATTGGGAATTTGAGTCCATTAATGTTAAGATATATTAAGGAATAGAGATTGTTGTTTCCTCTTTTTTTGTTGTTAGTGTTAGAATTATGTTTATATGTCTATCTTCTTTGGGGTTTATCAATAGAAGATTACTTTTTTGCTTTTTCTAGGGTGTAGTTTCCCTTCTTGTGTTGGAGTTTTTCATCTGTTATCCTTTGTAGTGCTGGATTTGTGGAAAGGTGTTGTCATGGAATATCTTTGTTAACTGAGAGTTTTGCTGGTTATAGGAGCCTGGGCTGGCATTTGTGCTCTCCTAGGGTCTGTATGACATCTGCCCAGGATCTTCTAGCTTTCATAGTCTCTGTTGAGAACTCTGGTGTAATTCTAATAGATCTGTCTGCCTTTATATGTTACTTGACCTTTGTCCCTTACTGCTTTTAATATTCTTTCTTTGTTCTGTGCATTTGGTGTTTTGACTATTATGTGACGGGAGGATTTCCTTTTCTGGTCCAATCTATTTGGAGTTCTGTAGGCTTCTTGTATGTTTATGGGCATCTCTTTCTTTAGTTTAGGGAATTTTTCTTGTATAATTTTGTTGAAGATATTTACTGGCCCTTTAAGTTGGGAATCTTCGTTCTCTTCTATACCTATTATCCTTAGGTTTGGTCTTCTCATTGTGTCCTGGATGTTTTAGGTTAGGGTCGTTTTGCATTTTCTTTGGCTGTTCTTTTGTTTTCTATGGTATCTTCTGTGCTCTTCAATCTCTTGTATTCTGTTGGTGATGCTTCCATCTATGACTCCTGATCTCTTTCCTAGGATTTCTATCTCCAGGCTTGTCTCCTTTTGAGATTTCTTTATTGGTTCTATTTCCATTTTTAAATTCTGGATGGTTTTGTTCAATTCATTCACCTGTTTGGTTGTGTTTTCCTGTAATTCTTTAAGGGATTTTTGTGTTTCCTCTTTAAGGGTTTCTACTTGTTTACCCATATTCTCTTGTATTTCTTTAAGATAGTTATTTATGTCCTTCTTAACATCCTCCACCAGCATTATGAGAAGTAATTTTAAATCTAAATCTAGCTTTTCAAGGTTTGGGGGTAGCAAAAGCTTGCTCTGATTGGAGAATTGGGTTCTGATGATGCCACATTGCCTTGGTTTCTGTTGCTTATGTTCTTGACCTTGCTTCTCCCCATCTGGTAATCTCTGGTGTAGTTGGTCTTGCTGTCTCTGACTGTAGCTTGTCCCTCCTGTAAGGCTAGGCATCAATACTCCTGGGAGAACAGCTGTCTCTGGGCAGAATTTGGGTATGGAGAACTCTGGCACAGGGTCAGCTCAGGGGCCAGATGGGAACCAGAAGGATCCTTTCCCAGTTTGCTCCTCAGTTCCTTTGTTCTGTGAGCTCTGTGAGGGTCCCTCTCGCACTAGGTATTTGAGCCAAAGTGGTAGTCTCACCTGTGCTGTTTGCTGTGTCATCACTCCTGGGAGACAAGCTCTTTTCTGGCAGGATTTGTATATGGAGAGCTGTGGCACAGGGTCCGCCCAGGCACAGATCTAGAATTTGTTTCTTGGAGAGATAGTTTACTATTTAACAATCCTTCCTGCTGCCTGGAAAGATGGCTCAATAGTTAATAACATTGACTGCCTTTCTTCCAGAGGTCCTGAGTTCAATTCCCAGCAACCACATGGTGGCTCACAACCATCTGTAATGGGACCCGATGCCCTCTTCTGGTGTGTCTGAAGACAGCAGCGTTGTATTCACATATATTAAATAAATAAATACTTTTTTAAAAAAAAGAAGAAGAATCTTTGCTGCTCTTACAGAGAACCCAGGTTCACTTTCCAGCACCCATGTATGGTTCACATGTATGGCTCCACAACTCCAGCTCCAGGGGATCTGACATCTTCTTTCAACCTCTGCAGCCACCAGGCACATACATGAGATACATACATACATACATACATACATACATACATACATACATACGTAGTATTTTAACCAAATTCAGCCTGTAATCCATAATTACTTACCTTAAAAGAAAATACTAGCAGTTGAGTGGTTTATATGTATAATATTCCATTTCTGTTTTATATTATTTTTCTTTATAAGTCTATTGTTATGAACTTTGTATCCTAGATAAAGCTAAAATTCCTTCATTCATAGAACATTTTCTGTATGTATTACACAACAAAAAATCATTTGTATTAGAATACATGGAATTGTACGAGCTCTAATGTTTATGATATTGTTTCATTAGAAAGATATTCCTTCCTGTAACAGGCAAGTTAAAATCTGTCTGTGTACCTTCTGACCTTGTATAGTACCATATGCTAACCACTCAGTAATGGTCTGCTTTTTCCCCAGTGATGTGCTGTTAAGCTATATATATTTCTTTTCAGGTCAATCTTCAGAGTTAGTGACACAGATGCGTTTAACTGATGCTTAAACTCTGTCACTGTGTCGACAGAGGTTTACAGTGTGGCGTTCCCATTTGTGGATCCTGAGGACACCAGCTTTAGTCTGTTTTGGCTAACTGTTGGGACAGAGAGCTGGTTAGTGG
Organism: Rattus rattus; assembly: GCF_011064425.1. Classification (NCBI taxonomy): domain Eukaryota; kingdom Metazoa; phylum Chordata; class Mammalia; order Rodentia; family Muridae; genus Rattus; species Rattus rattus. The sequence goes on from NC_046157.1 coordinate 1,391,744, forward strand.
TCTGTAGCCATGATTGTACCTCACAATTATGCTTAGGCACAATGGTGATTAAGCCAGTCCTGTGAGAATAGCCAATGAGGAAAAAGCTATGAGGATCACAGGTTTAAAGTGCACACCAAGAAGATTTGGATCAGGCGACTAAATAGCATAAATCCCAAATGGAAGGTAAAGATCTCTCTCTCTCTCTCTCTCTCTCTCTCTCTCTCTCTCCTCTCTCTCTCCTCCCTCCCCTCCCTCCTCCCAACCCTTCCTCCGTGTGTGTGTGTGTGTGTGTGTGTGTGTGTGTATGTATGTGTGTCTCTGTGTCTCTGTCTCTGCCTCTCTCTGTCCCTGTCTCTGTGTGTGTGTGTGTCTCTGTCTGTATCTCTCTCTGTCTCTGTCTCTGTGTGTGTGTGTGTGTGTATCCTTAAAATATCTATACTTTACCAGTATCACACAAGGGGTTTTCAGGGAGAGAGTATTCCCAGGGTGATGGGTATGATCATGTTATTTTTTTTCCCTAAGTACTTATAAGGTATTTTATGTTGTAGGATTAAGCATATAGAGCAAAGGACAAGAGATAAGCCATACTCTCAAGTTTTCTTTAAGTGAAGCACAGAGATATGCAGTGAGATAGCATATGTGTATATGAATATGGAAATAACTATTTGGGGCCTCACTTTTGCCATCTGTGCAATGGAGGTGATGTATGCTAATGAGACAACCCCCACACAGCTCTTAGAAGATGATCTGACCCCGGTAAAGGTTTAACTCATATAGAACAGTAATTATTACCATGTAGGAAAAAAAACACTGTCATATGGAATAATATTTATGATTGGAGCCACAGTCACCTGGAAATGGCAGTCAGAAAAGCTTAAGAAGCCCTTTGTCTGGGGCCTCATTGCAAAGTGGAGCAGCCATGAGAAACTACAGAAAGCACACATCCCAGACATAGAACCATGGTATGGTCCATGGTATAAAAGTCCACGGTATGGTCTGATTTATGTGCCAGGAATGTGGTAGTTCTAGGAAACCAAGGCAGAGGGGCACAGAGAAAGACAGAACAGGAGCTTGGGCTTTTGTTCTACAGATGATGAGGCACCTTCAAGGTTTTCAGAATTCAGTGGCTGGTATCTGATTTGTGCTTTGAAGAGATTGTTCTGGCTACTGAAGAACAAATGAAATGTACACGTGCACAAGTGGGACCAGAAACCAAGCCAGGCTGTTCAGGAAACCAACCTGTCAGGGAGATGACCTAGCTTAGGCTATTAATGGGGAAGCAATAGGAACTAGAGAGCTCCAGGGACCATTTTTGGCATAAATTTGCACAGTTCTCGGGCTTTCAAAGGAAAGAAAGACTTAAAGATACTTGTAACTACTAGATTGAGTCAACACTCAATTTTACCTGAAAATCAACCACATAGTCTCACTGAAGAAAAAGAGCAAAATAATAAAGGAGATGAATAAGCAAGTCATGCAAGTGTGTGGGAAGTGTGGGAAGATCGTGGCAGGAGAGAGCAGGTTTGGGAGGTCTGGGTGGAGATGTGGTTAGGGCAAGGTGCCAGAAAAGCATATAGTGTATAGAATGGGTAGCACTGAGAGTCAGTCATAAAGACTGAAACAATATGGTAAGACCTTTGAATTTTTAATCTTTGTGTCTTACATGGCTGTTAGTAATTTGGATCATAGGAGGAACTAGTTATAAATACTAACAAAGGAGAAAAAAGCTCTAATTCCTTTATGAGGGCAAGCTGGTAAGTAAAAAGGTATAACATGTTGTAACAATTAGAAGATGGAATGAAAGGATGGTATGGAAGAACTCTGAGGTTTGGTCAGCACCCTAGTGCTGTCTATTAAATGGGATAAGGCATCCAGGAGAAAACTGAACTGGAGAGCTCTGAAAAGAGAACACTTCATTTCAGGCGCGTTGAATTTGAGTCACAAACACAGAGAGGGTAAAAATAAAAGTGAACACATTATTTAGTAAGAATTCGAGGTAGTCTGCGTCTCATGGTTTTCAAAACAGGTAGATGAATGGGATGGGGATATACAGAAGTAATTGTGTATTGACATGAGACTATATGTGAACACTTTGCCCAGCTCTATCTATTTAAAGCATTCTAGGGTAGAGGTAAACTACAGTTAGCAACCATACAACCAGGTCTCCTTTGCAACATGTCTGGCTCTACATTTGGATCAGAGAAAATATAAAATGAGCCTTGAGCTTGGAATATTGGCAATAACAAAAGGAAAGGATGGTGATTAGCCCACCTTTTCTGGATAAGTGTGAGGCCCTGTGTTGACCCCCTGATAATGCCAAAATGAAAGGGGAAAAGTGGGGCGAAAATAAGGCTTTCCTATCATATATACAGCCCTGGGTTTGTTCTTAAGTGACCAAATGTGATATCTATTCTAACTATAGAATGACACTTCTCCCTGGGCTGCATGGCGCTTCCACAGTGATATGGTAGATAATGCCCATTGCATATCAGTGGATCCATGTAACCCAGGCACAGGAAAAGGAATAGTGAGGTCATCGTGTGCCTGAGAAAAATAATGTCAGTCATGAAAATGAAACAAAGAGATTGATGAGGGGCTCTAACATTTACAGAGCAGACAGACATATTGACAAGATGCCCCGTGAAGCTTTAGAGACCATGAACAGCAAGATGACACAGGTGGGCCAAAGGAGTTGTCAGTGCCCGCCAAGACTGTGTGGGAAGCTATTATATGGGACAGACATAAACATACTTGGAGATGAAGAGACTTCAGGAAAACATCTCTGGAATAATTTAGGGGAGAAATTTGAAGATATTTCAATATTTTCTTTAATTTTTACAAAAGTGATTGAAGGTTGGCAGGAAGGAAGATCAGTGATAGAGCTCCTGGGGAGGAGACTTGGCCAATCTGCTAATGGGAAGAACAGAAAGATACAGGGTACGGACGCCGATCTGCAGGTGTGCAGTGCGAGCACGAGTACACCCCAGCTGAGAGTGCCCCAGAGGGAGGACGTTGGGAGGCGCATTATACAGGCTTGCAGGACAGAGTGGAGTAAGCAGGCTAAAGCAAGTTCACACCTGGAACCAACCTTCCTAGAAAGAAGAGAGTTGCCATCTAACGGTGTCTGCTTGACTACTTACTACCACTGGTACAGGAAACTGCATATGCTTTAATATTGAAAATAATTTATTTAAAATACATCAAAACAGTTTAACAGATTTCCTTAATTTTGTTCCTAGAATGGCTGTTCCTGCAATTGTATAGTGACTTATAAGGTTTTCATTAATATTGGTGTAGGCTTGTATGTATGCATTTCTAACGCTGTTCTCATTTGGGAGACCGTGGTTGCACTCGGATCCCTTCCAGCCCCCGCCCCACAGTAGGTAGGAGGCAAGGTTAGAGGGGCAAGGGTGAATAGATCTATTTCAGCCAACAAAATAGACTATTTCCTGTCGATTAGAGGCCTTGAATTTCTTGGGGCAAGTCCAATCTTCATCATCAGGATATCTCCAAGCTTCTTATTCTTGTCTCTTTGGTCGTGAACACTTAATGAACTAAAGCAGGGCTGCTGTTGGGGCTCCAGAGTCTCCAAAATTAAACCGTCTCACTAGTCTTCAGAGCCTCTTACACCTGATGTTGTGTAATACAGATCAGGATTCTGTGTGGAGTCAGACCCGTGGTCCCTCGCTCTCCATTCTGCTTTTTCCTTCACAGTCTGACCTCTATATGCCAACCCCCTTTAAAGAAGAGCCTTTTGGTTTCTGAAGCAGCAGAGACAGATATCTGACATCTGACAGACAGGACTGTTTATTAACACACACACAGCGTGGGACAGCCTCTCTCAGGCTACAAACTGAGAGCTCTGCAGGGGAAACGATGACTGTGATCTTTCATGTAGGCGGGGCTAGGGGTTTAGGAATGAGGAAATGGTTATAGTCTATAAGTGTCTCACCTACCGTCTGTCCTTCCAGAAATTGTTTGCCTAGTCAAGACAGACAAGCAAGCAAGCTCATCTGTAATCTCATAGGAACTGCCTAATGCTGTGACAGTGGTAGTGGATATGGGATCCTACAGGGTATCAAAACCATACAAGCTACACGTTTAGAAGGAAAAGTTGTTATTTGTTCCTATCCAGTGATACTGGAAAGTTCACACGAAGCCTGGTGGCGCATGCCTGTAATGTCGGTACTTAGGAAACTGTAACAATGAGCTTCAGGTTTGAGACAAGCCTGGGATACATAGGGAGACCCTATTTTAGTACATAGAAAGGTAGACAGGAAGGAAGGAAGGGAGGGGAGGAGAACTGTCATGTTTTAGCAAAATATGGTTTTTAAATGAATAAGAAACATTTCTGTATAGCAAAAAAAAAAACATGCTGTTAACATCTCTTCATGTTAAAAAGATAAACAGCAGGATTAAGTGTTTACTTTGAGATCCCATGCCTGTTTTTTTTTTTTTTTTTTTTTTTTTTTTTTTTTTGAGAAAAGGGAACGCAGTGTCCTGCGTCTAGTTCCCAGCTGCACGGAAGCAGCCCTCCTCCTGTCTTCTGGGGAGCTCCTCTCTCATCTGGGTCAAGCCTCTCGTGGCTCTTCCTGCTCCCTGCCGCCTTTCTCCGTCTCTCGCTTTTTACTTTTATACTTCATACTCCAGTTCCTTCTCTGTTGTTCTTGAGTCGATGCTTAATAAAAGGTTGCGAAGTAGAGAATAAGATCTTGTAGATCCTCAGACTGCAGCCTCTGACGGTGACCTAGAATAGAACAGCCAGCCTGTCTTGATTCCCGGAATTCTTGGTGAACTGCTAAGAACTGCTGCGATCTCAGCGTAAACACCCACATGGTCACTTAATCTTCCTTCTTGGCAAATGTGCATGTGCTGACACACACGTCCACAGTTTCCCTTGTTCCTTCTCTGTGGAGCAGTGAAATTGTACCACTGAATGAAAGAAAGAGAAGTTAGTTTAGAAAAAAGAGGGTGAGATTAAAATGCTCAGAGGAATTGTAGCCTTAAATCCCCCTTTACAAATCTAACTTTTTTTCTTTGTCATTCATTTTATCGTTTTTTTTTTTATTATATATAACTTTTAAAGTGTTCTACAATGAAGCTGATAAAGGGAAGAAATAAAAAGCTTTTCAGGGTCTGGATATAGCTTTGACTGAATGCTTGATGTCCATACATGAGGCCCTGAGTTCAATCACTAGTACATGTAAGTGTGTGTGTGTGTGTGTGTGTGTGTGTGTGTGTGTGTGTGTGTGTGTGTGTGTAAACACATATACACACACAGGAGGGAAAAGGCAAATATTAACTATATAATAAACCTTTACATATTAGACCTCTTATGTGTGTTGTTTTGCATTTCTGAAAAGGTTAATATGGGTTCACAAATATCATCTGCTTTCTCTTTGTTGTTTTGTTTATTCTTGAAACAGGGTCTCACTGTGTATCACAGAGTAGCTTTGGACTTTCCGTATATAGCCCACAGTGGCCTCAAATCATGATCTCTGCCTTGGCCCCGAGATTAGAGGCTGATGTCACTATGTCTACCACTGTAACTCTGTCTCCTAATGGCGTGGTTCTTCCTAGGTGGAGCTGAGTGACTGGCTAGGGCAGGGAAAATGAGGGTCTGCATTTCAAGTCATGTTTTGCTTTACCCTTAGCAGAAACTTACATTACACATAAAACTACAGTAACTAAGGGATGAGATTGCCTCTATAAAGCCCATCATCACAGGTTGGTTCAAACAGAAGCTTCCTATCTCTCCCTCTTTGCTTTCACATAAAGATTCTCCCCCCCCATCTATGAAGACAAGTACATGAATATCACTAGCAATTCAGATTGTCTAGTTGGATGACAGAAACTAAGATTTTTGAGCTTGGAAAAAGTATAGTAACACGGCTGGTGTTAAGCAAATTAAAGTCGCCTGGATCGTGTGGGAGTAAGGATTGACACTAGCTCATCAGTCACAGAGCACAGCCGTCTTCTCTGTTCCACGTGACGACAGCAGAGACACGGGAACCTGTTTGGGTAAGGGTGTTTATTTTCTGCCCCGGTGCTTTAAGAGTGGAATTTGCCTGTTAGAACGTTACTCCAAGGACAAAACGATGAGCTGTCTGATAGAACAAACCCAGTTCTGGTGCTCTCATTCTAACCATGGACACCCCATGCCTCCCTGTAATCTAAATTAGTCAGTCTGTGGGATAATAGTCCTCTCTCCTTTATCACAAGTGCTCACACACAGTTTTGAGAGCTCCGTTTGCTGTCAGTTTGTAGACAGAAGCCTACTGGCAACAGTCTGGGTGGAAAACTGGTTTTTTTTTTTTATGTAAAACTCTCATGGTAGATCTATTTCTAGCTTTTTGAGGCACCTCCACACTGATTTCCAAAATGACTGCCAGTTTGCACTCCCACAGGCAGTGAATAAATGTTCTCTTTTCCCTGCATCCACGCTAGCATCTTCCCTGCATCTATGCTAGCATCTGTTTTCTTAATATCTTTCTTTTTTTTTTCTTTCTTTCTTTTTAAATCCTGACAATTCTGCCAAGGGTTGAGGTATGAAATCACAAAGTGTTTTTAATTTGCATTTCCCTGGTGGTGTATTTTAAAATATTTAAAAATGTTTCTCAGCCATTTGCATTATAGCTTTTGAAATATGGTTCTATGTATACTTTCTGTTGTGATAAAATACTATAACCAAAAAGCAGCTTAGGAATAAAAAAATTTATTTTGCCTTAGAGTTCCAAAGGGATAGAAACCATCACAGTGTGGGAGCCATGGCAGCATGTAGGGAAGTAAGGTGACAAAATCAGGAAACTGATCATTTATTCATCTATACACGGAGAGTAAAGTGAAGCACTACACTCTCAAATTTAGCCCCTAGTGACCACTTCCTCTACCAAGGTTCCATCTCCCAAAGCTTCCACAGACAATGGCCCCAACATGGCAATCAGCTATTTAAGTATATAAGCGTATAGGAGACATCCCATTCCTATTCCAACCACCACACTTGTCTACTAGAACTAAATGATGAGATTTTTTTTTTTTTTTTTTTTTGGTGAGGACATTACAACACAGAACAATGAAGCTAGGGTTGAGCCAGAAGCTTCCTTTGCTGATGAAAAGCTTTCCCAGCTTTTGGGGGCAGGGATGATGAGGGAGAAGAGTCATCAATGACCTTGCCCACTGGTAGACCACTGATGCTATAGGACCAGCCTGTTGGGGATCTGTGCCAATACTGGTGCAGTAGGACCACCGGAACGATAATGGTGTGACCATTTGAGATTATAAAGCATTTGTCCTTGAGTTTAAGGTCAATGCTTAGAGAGGAAATTCATTCCTGATATGCTATATCTATCTGGTATTTTATAAAACCTCACTGCCAAGGAGATCATACTTGGGGTTGTGGGAGCTTCTGCTTTACCAAATAAACATGGTGTAAGCCTGTCTCCTACATAGAATAATGATTTCAATATTCGTTGGAGAATCTTCTTTTTGCAGTAGGCATTGGTTAATGCAGAAACTTAAACCTGACCCAAGTACTGAGAATAAATAAATGCTAATTGTTCTTCCTGAAACAGGCCATCTATGTTATCTGTCTCCTTACACCCAAAACTTGCCCAAAGAGAGGGAGACGAAATGTAAAAACTGAAAGATGGGGAGGAGTACTGTGCACTCGTCAGTTTCATGTCAACTGACACAAGCAGTTAAGAAAAGCTTCCAGAAGACTTGCCTATATACACATTTAATAGGCATTTTCTTAACTAGAATAAGGACATGGGATAGCCCAGCCTATGGGAGCTGACGCCACCCTCTGGGCACGTAGTCTTGGATCATATAAAAAAGAAGGCTGAGCAAGCCATTGGTCAGTGTTTCCTTTACAGCTTCTGCATCAGCTCCTGCATCCAGACTTCTGTCTTGAGTTACCTCATTGACTACAAACCCTAGAATCAAATAAACCCTTTCCTCCCAAAGTTGCTTACGGTCAGTGTCTTTATCACAGCAATAGCATCAATCCTAAGACAGCTGCAAAATGCTGTCTTCTGGACGTGATGACATTATTCTCAGGGACTCTCAGCAGCTGTAGGTTGCATGCACAAAACTGAGCTACGAGAACCTACCATGACTGAGAAGCTCTGGGCAGTTCATGGCTGGTAGGGGAAGAGAAGCCATTTTTTAAGTGGTGTAGCTACTGATAAAGTTACCCATACTCCAATAAATAAGCCCCAACCTGTGCTCATGAAACAACTTGACTTAAACTCAGTGAATTATTAAACAAACAAAATAAACAAACACATGGCACATGCTACCTTCAGCACTTGGGATCAAAAGGTTATATGAGCTCCTGTTGGCCACATAAAAACCACTGCTCTCATCATCTTGATTTTTCAAGTCAGGATTTCTCTATGTAATCCTGGTTGTCCTGGAACTTACTCTAGAGACCAGGCTGACCTAGAACTCAGAGATCCACCTGCCTCTGCCTCCCAAGTGCTGGGATTCAGCGTGTATGCTAACACCACATGGCTACAGCACTCATCTTTTTTTTTTCTTTTTAAATAACCCAGGGCCTTGTGCTTGCTAGGCAAGCGCTCTACCACTGAGCTAAATCCCCAACCCCTATAGCACTCATCTTAAAGAGAATTAAGAGGTGTTTTTTTGTACTAGAACCATTATGAGTGACCATGGCCCAGGAACACAAATGTAGGTTACACCAAATTCAGTGTTCAATGTAGAAGCAGCTTCATAAAGATTTTTATAGTTTTACAGAACAGAGAAAGTCATAAATCATGACAAGTTTAAAATCTATTGGGTACACTAGAGAGTTGGTTACAACAAAGATGGGTGAAAAGGTCCAAGATGCTTTCAAGAGAGTGAAAATTAGTGTTCTGTTAAAGTCAATAGCTTCTGAGAAGTGTTTAGTGTATTTTATCATGATGTGTTAGTTCAGATACGGCGTATGGCAAGAAATGGCATCCTAGACGGCTAAAAGTAACCCCATATAGAGAAGTCAGCTTCTGAACCTACAGAATCCACATCTCTCCACAGCACTGAGATTCCCAAGAGAACCTGCAGACCCGACTCCTTTCAGGAGGCTTTGTTCTCATCAGACACAGCTTCTGTTCAGGAATGTTTGCTCACACTGTAACAAAGGAAACAAACAGAATGGGAAGTGAAGAAGCAAAACTGGCATTGGGAAATGGCTCCATGATTACAAACAAGGAAAATTAGTGAGAAAGATAAGTCATAGACCTTACCTTGTTCAATACACAGCTTAACTATTTTTATTCACATATATTTTTATGACAAACAAAATTATCATTTAATAAAGCAAGTTAATCCACATAAAATCCAACAACTGACCTAATGTAACATGTGCAAGAATGTTTTAGAAAAAAACATTTTTAAGCTTTGATATCAGTTGTGCCCACTAAAGAAAGATTTGTACACTGCCATCCACTGAACCCAGCCCTATCCTCTGTGGGTAACTCTTTCAGTGCTGTCTACATTAACTTCTGTTACTCCCATGTTAAAATGAGTAAGTTTTAGCTCATGTAGGTAGTTTTTGCAAGGTCCTAAATCTTTGACAGGATGCTGCTTTGCTGGGAAGCCATTTGAGACCCACTCAGTATTTCTAGTGGCTCAAGAAAAGCAAGCAGACCTGTGCCAGCATTGGGTTTTTGAAGGTAGTGTTTCACCAAGAGGAAGCATTAATAAGTAGGTAGAATTCACTGTGACCTATAAGGTAACTGCTGTTGTGGAAATCTACTTCAGGTGTGAGCCAGCTTGTCCCTAAGCCACAGCTCTATGTAGAGGACAGTGTGAGAGCACATCCAGCCAGCATGAACCAAGGGAGAACAGTACTCAGGGCAGGGGCGGGGAGGCATGATCCAGGACCATATGACAAACTAAAGCAAAGCAGCAAGCAGAAGTAGCCTCCAGCTCCTTTGGCTATTTGAGATAAAAGCAATAGTCAGCAAACTAGGAAAGGGTAATATCAGTTCCCCACCTCTGCCTTTGTAGGACAACCAAGAAAGAGAACTTTATATTGGGTTCCATAGAGATTTTGATATTAACTTTTTAAACAGTAAGGTTTAGTAGGCCTAAACTATGCATCATTATCAAAGGGTCACTTTGATGCTCTCTTCCTGTAGGAAAGCTGAAGGCCTTCTTAATACATGCGGCCTGGATACGGACCTCCTTTCACCCTCAACCCCATGGCTTTTCCTATTTTTACCTCTTTAAAGGAAATAGAGAGAAAGCTTGGATAAAGAGGTGGCTGGGAAGTGAGGAGACATGTAAATGGCTGGGACAGAAAGAGAGTTCAGTCTAATAGAAAAGGATATGTGTTCATTCTAGCTCTCACAGAGGATAATAAAAACAGAAGGGGCAGAGAAAGCATGACTGGATTTTAAATAAAAGACTAGATCTTATTGAGATAAGCACATCAATCTCACAGGCCACCATGTTTGTACGTACAGAGGATCAATAGCTTCATGAATGATTTCCAACACATTTCCAGGAATTGGTAATCCTGAGATTCACCAGAGAAAAATAAGTTTTACAGTTTTGAGCCAAATTTGAACCAAGCTTTAATTAAATACTGGTGAGGATGGATTGGACTCAGGTCCACTCTCTAGAATCCCAGCAAGCCACATTTTATAGGGGCTTTTTAAAGGGTAAAAACCACAGAAGCACAGTATTCCCCAAGTGGCTTTGTTATTTTCCAAAAGCCACAATTCCCAGCATTCTAGGAAGCTGCCTTATCCTTAGGCAGATTGGACAGATAGGTTGACATTGGCTCTCACAGAATCTGAAAGGTGAGAGCTCCTGAATTCAGAAAGTATTTAAGAAGGAAAAATAGCCTCATGTACACACATACCATACACTTAAAATACACACATGACTCTGCCTCCCTCTCCCTCTCCTTCCCCTTCCCTTCTTCTCTCCCTGTCTCCCTCTCCCTCCCCCTCCCTCTTTCCTTCCTTTCTCTTAAATGGAGCCAGTGAAGGGGCTCAGTGGGTAAAAGGCCTTGCTGCATTAGCCTAATAACCTCACTTCTGTTCCCAGAATGCACATAAAAGGTGGAAGAAAACTCCACAAGTTTACCTCTGACCTCCATATGCACACTGTAGTCTGTATATATGCGCACTCAGAGAGAGAGAGACAGAGAGAGAGAGAGAGAGAGAGAGAGAGAGAGAGAGAGAGAGAGAGAGAGACAGAGAGACGGAGAGACAGAGAGAGAGGTGAGAGAGACAGGGGGTTGGGGGGGATGGGACAGATGAGCCTCCAGACAGGAGAGGACTGGCACTGAGCTGAGCGTGGTCACTGAGACTGCTCTGCACCAGCAAGGGCATCAGGAGAGCTGCTTTACAACTAGACGAGTGGGTGTTGCAGCTTCAGGAGGCATTGGGAACTACAGGGGTTTGATAGAGACTTGTGAAAATGCCATAGAAAACTAAAAGTAAAACAGAAAAGTACAAGATATAGCTCAGTGGCAAGAGAGGACAGACCAAGGTCCTACATTCAATTCATACTCCCACAAAAAATAAATAAGTAAAATGTAATAGAAAATACAGTTTTATTATATGAAATACTATCATTTCCCTAACAATAAGTTTTGACACTTTTATCATATAGATCATAGTATGGAGCGTTTTTCTAGTTAAAATTTTCTGTTTGATTTGTGAATTCAAAAGCATGTTATAGTTTCCAAAAGTAGTTGGGCATTGTGACTCATACCTATAATCCCAAGTGTCGGGAGGTCGGCAGAGGAGGATCTTAAATTCAGGCCAGCATGTACTCTATGGGGACAGATATAGTACAGATAGTGAAAATATATTAATTACTATAAAGTAATAACTGTGCTTTCCAAAGCTAGACATGATAGCATATACCACTAATTCCAGCATTATTCTTTCTAAAGTATATAATTGAGAAATTATTTCTTGTGATGGCATTAGTATTTACAAATATTCCAGCCTGAATTACATACCAATGGGAAAGTGCTCCTTTAAAAATTAAAGCTGAAAAATTCTTTATTTTATAACCACTCTTGAAATCCCCTTTGTTGGTAGATAGTTCTGAGGTGGCTTTCAGAATTTTCTGGCTTTATCCATAACCTTTGAGAAAGTAGGTATAAATTAAATTCTGTTCTACTAGATATTCTTTCAAATTAGCATCTGCTTCTTAGGTTTAAGGACCGTGTCATTCTTCTCTGTGTTCTCTGTTACAGCACTGTCTTCTGTGCGCTGCCCTTACATCACTGTTTATTTTCATTGTACTATTAGGACATGCTGCCTTTCTGTTCCTCTGCTCAGTCACTGTGCTCCATAGTATAGCATGAGGTCAGGGATGGTGATAACCCCAGAAGTTCTCTCGTTGTTGAGAATTGTTTTTGCTATCCTGGGTTTTTTCTTATTCCAGAAGAACATGAGAATTGTTCTTTCTATCTCTTTGAAGAATTGAGTTGGAATTGTGATGAGGATTGTATGGAATCTGTAGATTTTTTTGGTAAAACAGCCATTTTTACTATGTTAATCCTGCCAATCCATGAGCATGGAAGATCTTTCCATCTTCTGAGATCGTCTCAATTTCTTTCTTCAGAGACTTGAAGTTCTTGTCATACAGATCTTTCACTTGCTTGGTTAGAGTCACATCAAGATACTTTATATTATTTGTGACTATTGTGAAGGGTGTTCTTTCCCTAATTTCTCTTTCAGCCTTTTTATCCTTTGAGAAGAGAAAAGATACTGATTTGTTTGAGTTAATTTTATGTCTAGCCAAATTGTTGAAATTGTTTATCAGGTGTAGGAGTTCTCTGATGGAATTTTTGCAGTCACTTAAGTATACTATCATATCATCTGCAAATAGTGATGTTTTGACTTCTTCCCTTCCAATTTGTATCCCTTTGACCTCTTTTTGTTGTCTAATTGCTCTGGCTAGAACTTTGAGGACTATATTGAATAGATCAGGAGAGAGTGGGCATCCTTGTCTTGTCCCTGATTTTAGTGGAATTGCTTTGAGTTTTCTCTCCATTTAGTTTGATGTTGGCTATTGGGTTTGCTGTATATGGCTTTTACTATGTTTAGGTGTGGGCCTTGAATTCCTGTTCTTTCCAAAACTTTTAACTTGAAGGGGTATTTGTTTTGTCAAAGGCCTTTTGAGCATCTAATGTGATGATCATGTGGTTCCAAGGACTCAACAGGGTTGACGTTAGCTGTTACACAACACGGGGGAGATAGAACCTACAGAGACCATGGACCATATTTGTTGCATAGGCATAGCCCCTGGTTTAGGGATGGGGCCACCCACCCATCTCAAAAATGTTAACCCAGAATTGTTCATATCTAAAGAAAATACAGGGACTAAGAGTAGAGTAGAGGCTGAGGGAAAAGCCATCCAGAGAGTGCCCATCCTAGGGATCCATCCCATCTGCAGACACTATTGCTAAGCCAAGAAGTGCTTGCTGACAGGAGCCTGGTCAGTCTCTGGCCAGACCAATACAGATGTGGATGCTCAACAGCCATCAATCAGACTGAGCATTGGGACCCTAAGGGAAGAGTTAGGGGAATGGCTGAAGAAGCTGAAGGGCATTGCAGCCCCATAGGAAGCACAACAATATCAACTAACCAGACACCCCAGAGCTCCCAAGGACTAAACCACCAACCAAAGAGTACACATGGAGGGACCCATGGCTCCAGCTGCATATGTAGCAGAGGATGGCCTTATCTGGCATCAATGAGAAGGGAGGCACTTGGTCCTAATGGAGGCTCGATGCTCCAGCATAGAGAGATGCTAGGGCACTGAAGTGGGAGTTAGTGGGTGGGTAAGGGAGCACCCTCATAGAGGCAGGGGGTGGATGGGGGCTTGCAGAGAGGAAACCAGGAAGGGGGACAACATTTGAAATATAAACAAATAAAATAACCAATTTTTTAAAAAAAAGTCACTGCACTCTTCTGTGTGCTTGCTCTCCGGAACCCCAGGGGAGTGTACTTGCTCTCATCCTGTCTACTGTTGCTGCCCTTCTCATGTTTGCACTCTCACCTTGCAAGCTGAGCTTAGGCAACATCCCCACATATACCTCGATTCCATAAGCACACCCTATGGATTCATGTAGCAATTTCCCACACTAAAGTGTGTGAGTTTGGTATGTGAATAAATGTACTGAAATTCTGTTTGCTTTGTCAAATCTGCTTTGTATAACTTCTTTCATATTAATACTTTTGTGAATTTACTTTTCCCCTCCATCTTTATTAAAGTGGGTATTTCTTATGTATATTTCAAATGCTTTTCCCTTTCCCGGTTTCCATGCCAACATCCCCCTAACCTCCCATTCTATATGGATGTTCCCCTCCCAATCCTCTCCCCATTATACCCTCCCCACAAGAATCCCTTTCACTAGGGGTCCAGCCTTGGCAGGACCAACGGCTTCCCCTTCCACTGGTGCCCTTACTAGGCTATTCATTGCTACCTATGCAGTTGGAGCCCAGGGTCAGTCCATGTATAGCTTTGGGTAGTGGCTTAGTCCCTGGAAGCTCTGGTTGCTTGTCATTGTTGTTGTTATGGGGTCTCAAGCCCCTTCAGCTCTTTCAGTCCTTTCTCTGATTCCTTCAACGTGGGTCCCATTCTCATTTCAGTGGTTTGCTGCTGGCATTTGCCTATGTATTTGCTGTATTCTGGCTGTGTCTCTCAGGAGAGATCTACATCCAGTTCCTGTCAGGAGTTATTTATGTCCTTCCTAAAGTCAAGAAATGAGAGTTTAGATCTGAATCTTGCTTATACGTGTGTTGGGGTATCCAGGATTTGCTGTGGTAGGAGAACTGTGATCTGTTGTTGCCAAGTCAAATTGGTTTCTGTTGCTTATGTTCTTTTGCTTGCCTCTTGCCATCTGGTTGTCTCTGGTGTTATCTGGCCTCCCTGACTCTGACTGGAGCCTGATTTTCCTGTGAACCTTTGATCTTCTGAAGCTGGATGTGTCATAATATGTGGGGAGTCAAGTTGCAAATGGGTGTGGGCTGTGTGGAATCGGGTCCGGCACTGGGGGTCTGGTCTCCTACACAGGTGGGTACCAGAAGGGGCACAGGTCTCTGGCTGGGTGGGGAATCTGCTTCCCTGGGTCACAGGAGTCCTGTACACAGGTTTTGGAGGGGGGGGGGTTGGGTTCTTACCTGTGAAGCTGACTGTGTCAGAATATCTAGGGAGTCAAGCTGCAACTGGGATGTGTGCTGCATGGGATCGGGTCTGTTGCCAGGGTTCTGGTCCCCGGCACAGGTGGGAACTGGAAGGCATGCAGATCAGGGAATTTGCTTCCCAGGGTCGCAGGGGTCTGGGTACGCCCTCTTTATCAGATTTTCAACCACAATGGCTGGGGGGTGAATGCTGAAAATCTTTTTGTCTCCTGTGTTTTGTGGCTAGCAATCTAAATACTTGCATGTACAAGATCAAAACAAAGTTTGGCAAGATGTTCAAAAGGCAAAGGCAGCTTTATGACTTTGGTACAGTTTTGGGGGAAGAAGACAGGGATCTTCTTGATTCTTAATTAGAAAATAAATATGCTGCTCTTTACAGGTCCTGCCTTCTAGTGCAGGATGCCTGTGGGATGTTCGGGGAAGTGTACTTGAACAGCACCCTCTGGAAGGACAGACAGTTAGAAGGGAGGTCCTGCAGCATGTCGGGAGTGAAGGTTCTACAGAAAGCTACAAGAGGAAGGTAAGAACATGCTAGAAGATCATCCACTTTATATAATAACAAATAAAAAGCAAACATTTTGGCTTTTATCTCAGATTTTTATTGTTTAAGGTAGTAAGCCAGGACTGCTCATACCTGTACTCTAAAGCAAGACTGACAGTTGAGTGACCATACAGTATCCCTAGAAAAACATAATTGATAATCAAAGTAATTCTATACCCTTCTGGTTAATATTTTGTTGAAATTAAGAGAAAACAGATAAGAACAGTATATCACATGTATGAAATGAAATGTCTTTAGTAAAAATATTAATTGTGGTGGTTTGAATATGCTTGGCCCAAGGAGTAGCACTATTAGGACAGGGCCTTTGTGGAGTAGGTGTGGCCTTGTTGAAGGAAGTGTGTATTTTACTGTAAGCATGAGCTTTGAGATCCTCCTCCTAGCTGCCTGGAAGACAGTCTTCTGGCTGCCTTCAGATGAAGAGGTAGAACTCTCTCTGCCTGGATACTGCCCTGCTTCCCACCTTGATGATAATGGACTGAATCTGTGAGTCTGTAAATCGCCCCAATTAAATGTTTGCCTTTATAAGAGTTGCCATGGTCATGGCATATCTTCATAGTAGTGGAAACCTTAAGCAAGACAATCGTTGTTAACTATATTTTTTCCACAAATATACTATTATGTAAATGTTTAGTTTTTTAAAGTCTCCTCATTTCTAGTAATTAATACATTTTGGTAATATTATTTTTTAAGTATGTCACTGTGGAGGTGAGCTTTGAAATAATATTACTTTTACCTCTTTGAATACTGTTTCAAATTAAGTTAGATTAAGGAGAGCAAAATTTGCAGTAATAACTGTTCAGGATTAGTTTTTACCCTGCTGTGTAACCAGAGACCTAGGTCAGAAGGAAAGCCTTCTATCAGTCCACTTCTTCCCACTGGCCCTACCTCACTGACTGGCCAGAACTTTGAGCATCTTGGAACCAGCTGATGAAATCTGGCCATTTAAATCATAATAAAGAGAAATAGAACACAAAAGCAAAGATTTTTTTAAAAATTGTATGTATAGTTTACTTCTTGACCCTGTAATTGAAGATTTGTTTTCTGTAGTTTTCTAAACTATGTCTGTAAAAAAAAAAAAAGGAAGAAGAGGAAGAAGAAGGAAAGCTATTTAATAGTGCGTGTACATGAAAGTCTGACTCAATGAAAAGACATAAAGCTTTATTTTCCTTTGAGACGGGGTCTCACTAGGTAGTCCTGGCTGATGTAGGACTCTGTGTCTGTAAACCAAGCTGCCCAAAACACACAGAGATCTTCTCTGCTTCCTGAGTGTTGAGATAAGTGGAACTGTTCTATGTTGTCAAGTATTAATGTTTTTCTTGGTGTGATGGCATACCTCTGTAATCCCAGAATTTATGAGGTAGAGATGGGACAATCAGAAGTTCAAAGCCATCATCAGTTACACAGTTTGAGGCCAGCCTGGGCTACATGAGCGCTTGTTCTGTGGCATCTCACCTTGAACAGTTCAGATAGTGGGAGACGTCATGGTGTACAGACTGACCAAACTACGGTTCTTGCTTCATCAGAAACCATTTTAATCTGTACATTAGAAGGAATAAGGAACACATTTTTTTCTTGTTTAAGTATGTTTAATTTATTCTTTGTCTAGTTTATAAATGTTTGCAATGTACTTTAATCATATCCTCTCCTAAATCTCCACTCCTGCCCTCAGACACACCCAACACTTTTCCTCCCCACTGACTCCAATTAGTGTTGCCCTCTGGAGTGCTCCCTGATCTTACTACTGTCTTGATCTTGTTCAGGTCTATGCAGATAACCAAAGCTGCTGTTCGTTCAGAAGTATAGGACCACGCCATGTTCAGAAGACTATGTTTCACAGCACTCCTCTCCACCCCGTAGCTCGTGTGTCTCTTCTACCATGAGTATTGGTGGGGCGATGTGAAAGTCCAGTTTAGATAAGAGCACCCAACAGTTCCTTTGCTCAGCACTTTGACCCATTACTTGTGTATACTTTAATCTCTGCCTGTGTAGCTGTCGTCTACTGGATGAATATGAATGTTACTAGGCACTTTGATAACACATCTGCTTGGCAAAATGAAAGCAATAGGATCTGTGGCAAGGTTTGCATCACCGGGCATGGATTTCTTCTGTGGAGTATACCACAGATCCCATTTGCTGATGGCTGTTGTCTAGGTTGGGGTTACTATTCCTCTGACGAAACACCAATATCCAAAGCAGCGGGGAGGGAAGGTTTGTCCACTCACAGTTCTGTGTAACTTTTCATCAGAAAAGCACTGAGGGCAGGAACTCAAGCAGGGCACGAAGCAGGAGGCAGGAGTACATGCAGAGGCCATGGAGGGTGCTGCTTACTGGCTTGTTCCCATGGTTTCCTTAGCCTGCTTTTTTACAGAACCCAGGACCAACCCAGAGATAACTGGGCTATCACCCATCAATGCCCTATGCAGTTGCCTGTAGCCCATCTTACAGAAGCATTTTTTTCCTTTTTCTTTTTTTTTTAATTTATTTTATTATTTGACAGGTATGTATATTTTGCCTGCATGGATCTGTGTGCATCATGTGTCCAAGGAGGTCAAAAGCAGGCATCAAATCCCCTGTAACTGGAGTTATAGACAGTTGTGAACTGCCATTTGGGTGCCGAGAATCAAACCCAGTCCTCTGCAAGAGTAATAAGTGCTCTTAACTGCTGAGCTAATTCTCCAACCCTGGGAGCATTTTCCTAATTGAAGTTCCCTCTTTACAGATGACTTCCGTTTGTATCAAGTTGACACAAAACTGTCCAGCACAGTTGGCTACCTCTCTAAGAGTCATGCCGCTGTTTCACCAGTGGGCATATCTAGGAAGAAACCTTTTTTAAAAAAATTATCCTATAATTAAATATCATAAACGCTAAATCTGAGGTTCTCAAACTCATTGTTACCTTTCTTTAAGTCATATATTACTCCTTCATTATTGATAATTATTTAATTATAGCTTCTAGTATCGTTACACTAGGCCTGTTACAAGTCAGTAACATTCTGAATCATTTTTGGACAGCATCTTTTCTCCTTTGCACGATGACCACCCAGTGTGACCATTCTAAATCATGAACATTCACCACCTTTTCTCTTGGCTGGCCTAGTCTCTGTCCTGTCATATGAGTGACAGCTCTGTCTGAGAGTTTATGGACCTGGAAGAAGTAAATTTCATAAGTAGATCTGCTGTAGGATAAACTTGGAGCAGATATAAGAACATTCTCTCTGTTATGCTTATGTGTCTTGAGGCAATACCTCCTTTTCGTATTCCTATATTATAGTGCAATTACATTATATGATTTTGGGGTAAAAGTGAAGATCTGTTTGCTCAGGTGTTTGGAAAACGTAACTAGACATAAGACAAGCTTAATTGGGCACATGAACCCCATTCTTACTAAAGCTGACCCTGACTTCACTCCTTACTAGAATATTTGTATGAGCACTTTTCAACTCAGAAGACTTTGAAGACTGAAGTCGGTAGGTCAGATGTCTAGAGTTAGACTCACTCCAGCAAGGCTGCTCTGGTAAGGGTGCCTCATGACTCAGTCTTGAGCTGCTACGTAGCTCATGATAGCCCAGAGAGCCCCTCAGGCCAGAGACTGTCAGAACACTGTGGAAATTCTGATGCAGACAGACATAGCCAGGCCTAGACCAGGAGTCTGTGCCTGTGTGGAATTGATGTTCTTCCAACATCATGCTATGCATGTACTTAATAGTCAATGTAGTTCTTGTGTATTACTCTGGGAGGATCACTGCCATCTTTAGCATTTCAACAGAAATGGGCTTCCCATAAAGGAGTGACCAGTGATCCAAATAGTCCATCTGCTGGGGAACTTCCCCAGGCCTCACTCACGTTCTGTGAGTACTCTCTACCTACATCCCACATTACCAAAGAATGTCTGAATCCTGTTCCATATTTAACTTGCCGGCAGAATATTTGATGCTTTTAGGAGTTAGGACTCACTTCTCTTTTTTTATGCATTTCATTTTGCTTCGGCATGTAGCCATCCAAATAAATATTTGGAGTATCTTTTTGTTCTTTTGGAAGCTGTGTTTCTTCAAAACAAATTACTAAATACTTTTGGAATGTTGGATGTTATAATTGCCTATTAGTGACATCATCCACTGTCGGTCATCCACCCATAGCCCAGAAAACAAGGTAGTGCGTCTTTTATGCCCCTTATTGTGTTTGTTAGCAACCCTCCTAAACTTTAACAAACTATACTACTTGTAAACCCTAACAAAATATGATTGTTTCCAAAAATGTAGGTTAAAATAATTATGTGTCCAATTATGATATATAGGAAACCACTTTTTTTAACAGTTAGAAGATACTTGTATGGTTAAGCTAAGACATACTGTCTTTCAGATCTACTGTAGCAGATTTTTCATGTGTCTACTACAGTTTTAGTGACAGAGCACCAGTCATCCCTCATTGCCACAGGTCCATCCCGGCAGACAGGCTGACACACTTGCTTAAGGAGCTCCCTGTGGCTACTGCCTCACTCCAGAAGGTTTGGATAATGACAGCCAGCATAGTTTCCTGACCTTTTTGGGGGGGGGGTATATTTCTTTATTTACATTTCAAATGTTATTCCCTTTCCCAGTTTCCTACCCATCGTCCCCTATTCCCTCCCCCTCCCCCATAAGGGTACCCCCCCCACCGTCTACTCCCCCTTACTGCCCCCCCCACATTCCCCTGCCCTGGGGGCCCAACCTTAGCAGGACCAAGGGCTTCCCCTTCTACTGGTGTCCCAACAAGGCTATTCTCTGTTACATATGCAGTTGGAGCCCTGGGTCAGTCCATGTATAGTCTTTCCGTAGTGGTTTAGTCTCTGGAAGCTCTGGTTGGTTGGCATTGTTGTTCTTACAGGGTTGCAAGCTCGTTCAGCTCTTTCAGTCCTTCCCCCAGAGAGGGTCCCATTCTCAATTCAGTGGTTTGCTGCTAGCATTTACCTCTGTATTTGACATGTTCTGGTTGTGTCTCTCAGGAGAGATCTATATCTCTCCTTTTAGCATGTATTTCTTAGCTTCATCAATCTTATCTAGTTTTGGTGGCTGCATATGTATGGGCCACATGTGAGGCAGGCACTGAATGGCCATTCCTTCAGTCTCTGCTCTAAACTTTGCCTCCATATCCCCTCCTATGGATATTTTTGTTCCCCTTTTAAGAAGGAGTGGGAACATCCGCATTTTGGTCATCCTTCTTCTTGAGCTTCATGTGGTCTGTGGAGTACATCTGGGTAATTCGAGCTTTTGGGCTAATATCCATTTATCAATGAGTGCAAACCAAGTGTGTTTTTCTGTGATTGGGTTACCTCACTCAGGATGATATTCTCCAGTTCCATCCATTTACCTATGAATCTCACAGTCATTGTTTTTGATAGATGAGTAGTATTCCATTGTGTAGACGTACCACATTTTCTGTATCCATTCCTCTGTTGAAGGGCATCTGGGTTCTTTCCAGCTTCTGGCTATTATAAATAAGGCTGCTATGAACATAGAGAGAGCATGTGTCTTTGTTGTATGTTGGGGCATCTTTTGGGTGCCCAGGAGAGGTATAGCTGGGTCCTCAGGTAGTTTCCTGACTTTTTTTAAATTTCAGTGTCTATAATTACCTGTAAGCATAAGATGAGTTCATTTAAGTTTAAAACCTGTGTGGTGTTCAAAGCCATCCTGGTGAGGAGTGCTATCTATCTGACTGCCCGCAGCCCTAATGCTTGCTGCTCCTGGTCCAGGGACCTTCTCCAAAGCTCAGCCTCTGAGGGTTATTTTCCTGAATGACTTGCGGATCAGTTTAGCAAGCCAAAGAGCTCAAAGTACTTTGACATTATATTCTATATATGAACTTGATCTTCCTAATCAACTCTGTAATTTTAAATTCCAGGAAATGTTAAGGAATTTGTTAACTGTGAAAATGATAGGCAGCAAATCATTTTATTTAGTAGGAGAATGGAGGAACTTATTTCAGTTCTCAGTCCTCTGTCAAGCATGGTGGCACTGATAATCCCAGCACAGGAGAGTCGAGAAAGATGACCACTGCAAATTTAAGGCCAGCTTCATTTACACAGTGAGCTTCAAAACAGCCAGAGCTGCAGCTCCCGCTTGCCTGTTTTTAAAGATAAATCATTAGATCCTCCCTAAATATTGGTATTTTGAATTGTTTTATAGTTGCCAATGCAGAAGAATATAGTATAAACGTCAAAATAACAGAAGTATGTTTGGCACCATTTCAGAAATCACTTGACGATTCTGTCCTAAACACAAGCTGAACTTTGTGTAGTAGATTTTTACAAAACTCAAGTGAACAACTCAAACAGCAGTTTTAAAAACCAAGCATTCTAACAACAAAATACAGATAATCTGGTGTGATACTTAAGTGCTGAAAATGAGAGGAAGCTATTAAAAATGTTTTCTACAATTAAACATCTCTACAAGTTCAGATTTGTAGCCAATCCGAATGTCTGCTAGTGCTGTAGAGCATTGCAACATACAGAATGCTCATGTGTGTTCAGAATGTAGGCTCCTCTGAAGTTGAGCGCCCCAGCACAGGCTGGCACTGCCAGGAACACCACATTCACTTTACTGTGATTCGGATTCACTTTCAATGTTGACCACTCAGAAACCTTTCCTGCTGTCCTGTTTCCATGACCCCTGCAGTCAGTTGCCAGAAGCTGTGCTACAGGGAGAAGGTGCAAAAATCACATGGAAAGAACTTCTGCTCCCTGGGTGGGTAACTGGGGACAGGCAGGTGCCAGGTGCCTGATCTCTAGGTCAGTGAGAAACAGCGTCCCAAAAGAGCAAGGTAGACCACATCTGAGACTCAGCACTGAGGCTGTCCTCCAACTTCCACATGCACAGCATTGGCATACATAAGCACCTGCACACACAAACACATGCACTTGCCCACTAAATTAATTACCAGTTGGTTAAAACGCACTTCCTCTTTGGTGAAGTGCTGCTCAAGTCTTGCCCGTTTTTCTTTGTGAGGCTTGAACTTTATACCTTTTTTCTTTGTTTTCAAATTTTATACGTATTTATTTAGTATGTATGTCTGCTTCTAATAATAATCCTCCTGTCCCATCCTCTTGAGTGCTAGCATTACAGGTGTGTGTCACCACACCCACACCATATACAAGTATCTTTTCTTAGAGTCTGGGGCTCAGTAGTAAAGCACTTACCTAGCATTTAAGAAGGCCTAGATTTTATCCTCAGCACTGGGTTTTCCTTTATATGAAATTTGGGAGGCTCTTCAATGCTGAGTGTGATCCCAACACTTGATGTAGAAGCAAGAGAACCAGTGAGTTCAAAGCGAGCCTCAGCTATAAGAGGCCCTTTCTCAAAACAAAATTATAAAAATACAGATTTTTTTTTTACTATATTATACAATTAGAACGGAAGCTGGAGTTAAAGCTACTTTCAAATCACTCCAACAAAATTCTGCTTCTATTTTTTTTTTTTTTTAGCCATGGCATTCTTTATTTTTGAGAATTGTATGCATGCTTGCAAGAACTATTACTGTATCCAACCCCAACTCTCCCGACATGCCCTCCCCAGTGTGTCCTCCCCAGTGTGTCCTCCCCAGTGTGTCTTCACCAGTGTGTCCTCCTCACATGTCCTTTCCAATATGGCCTCCCCACATGTTCTCCCCACTGTGTTCTCCCCACATGTCCTCCCCACTGTGTCCTCTCCACTGTGTCCTCCCCACTGTGTCCTCCTCAATGTCCTCCCCAGTGTGCCCTCCCCAGTGTGTTCTCCTCAATGTCTTCCCCAGTGTGCCCTCCCCAGTGTGCCCCCCCAGTGTGTCCTCCCAACTGTGTCCTCCCCACTGTGTCCTCCCCACTGTGTCCTCCCCACTATGTCCTCCCCAACATATCCTCCCCACATGCCCTGCTTAGCATGTCCCCTCTTTTAACTCTATGTTCATTTATTTCCTGACCACCCACAATGCCTAGTTAATGCTGCTGGGATGTGCACAAGTTTGGGACTATCTACTGGAGCATTGGGAAGCCTTCCAATGGAAACACCCTCAAAAAGATGATCTCCCTTATCCAGCAGCTCCTCAGGAAAGGGTGGGGCCTAGAGTGCACCTCCCACATCTGTGCCAGAATTTGGCTGGCTTGATTTTGTGTAAGCCTTGTGCAGGTAGCTATAGTTGCCCACAAGTATGGTTTCCATGTTATATTCAGAAGACAGCATTTCACAGTACTCCTCATCCTCCAGCTCATATTCCTTCTACCTCCTCTTTGGAGATGTTCCCTGGGCCTTGTTACTGCAGCCTGAAGCACAGCTCGATTGCAGTGGAATGCGTTGAGCTTGAGATGGATGGGAAAGTTTAGGCTGTGTGCCTTACCTTAAGTAAGCTGTTACTCTTTCGTCTATCTGATGGAAGGAAATGAACATGAAGAGTCTTTGTTAGAAATCTCAGCTTTAGACTTGGCACTAGGAGCAGGTGGGACAGAGGATAAGTGCTGATTTCTGTAGGTCTAGACTTACAGCTCAGTGAAAACACAATACCTGAGTTCCAACTCTAACCGAAGAAGAAATGTGTTTGCCATCTTTGGATAAAGATGAGTCATTATTTTCTTCATTTCTTACTAAATGAAACACGGCTTTGAGTCAAGCATGGTGGCACATGCCTGCGATCCTCAGCGTCCTTAGCATGAGGCTGAGTAATTTTAAAAGATATTTTGACCAGAACACTAAGTGCCTCTTGGAACGTAGGAAGAGAACAAAAGCTGTGTACAGGATCAAAAAGCAGCGTGTTACAGGACTGGAAGGAGGTGAGCCTGACCAAATACAGCACAAATACACCAAAGAATGTGTGTCGTTTGCTGTTATACAACTTGTGAATTGTGTATCCTAGCTTCTTTTTCTTTCCTTTGCTTGCTCTTTCCTTGTAAGTCCAGACTTTTGCTTTTCAGTAGGTCACTATAGTAGAGGGTATAAACTCCTTACCCATCAAGACAGATTGCTTAGAAAGCTGGAAACCAAAGTAAAGTGTATTATTCTCAGTCACAGTTTTATGCCTCCCGTGTATGTATATTGTCTGTTTTCTGAGAGGCTCTGTAACAGGGATGTCTAATATAGCTGTATCCCGGTGGCTGCTGAGCAGAATTGATGCTACAACACTGTGTGTGGCAAACGTGGGGTCAACGCTCGCATCCCACCACTGTCTTCATACAGGAAAAGGAAGAGCACCCATTCCAAGGAAAGTTATGCAGTGCCATCCTTTCTCCTAGTGCTTCTTTGTTGCACTCTGTTTTCTCCACTCTCAGAACCCTCAGGAACTGGGTAAGGTTTTCAGTGATGGTAGAAGCATTATAGTTTTATTGCAGAATCCCCAAGCCCTTAGTTTCCTAGAAGCTTTGAGAATAGTGTGGGTAGAGACTAACAGGAAATAGAACATAGATAATGTTTGGCATAAAGCTGCACTTCCAGCATTTGGTCAGTCTGAAACAGAAGGGTTCCAAGTTCCAGGACAGGTAAGAAAGCAGTGCATAGTGAAATCCCATCTCAAAATGACAAAACAAAACAAAACAAAACAAAACAAAACAAAAACCACAAGAGAGGGAGAGAGAATATGTTGTGACAAAGCAGAACTGAAGATGATCTAATGATCTAATGATCTAATGATGGAAGGCTTAGGGTATCCTTTCTAGAAAACCCTGTCTTAAGTTAGTGATGACAGTACTCAGGAGTCTGAGAGATGTTTTGTAGATCCCTTTTTTCCCACTTATTTATTCAATTTATATCCTGATCGCAGTCCTCCTGGCCTTCAATCCTTCCCCCAACTCTTCCACAAAACTCACTGAGCTGTATCTAATGTTTGGCTGTGGATCTCTGCATCTATAAGCTGCTGCCTTGAGCCTCTCAGAGGACAGTCGTGCTAGGCTCCTGTTTGCAAGCATACCTCAGTATCATTAATCGTGTCAGGGACTGGGTCCTTCCTACCCATGGGATGGGTCTCAAGTTGGGCCAATCATTGCTTGGTCATTCCCTCTCTGCTCAATCTTTGTCCCTGAAGATCTCTTTTTAAATTCTTTTGTTATATTTTGTGTGTGTGTGTGTGTGTGTGTGTGTGTGTGTGTGTGTGTGTGTGTGTGGTGTGTGTGTGTGTGGTGTGTGTGTGTGTGTGTGTGTGTGTGTGTGTATTAAACATCCATGCCACAGCTCTTTTAGTGTACGTCAGAGGATAGTTCTTTTTTCTTTTTTTATTAATCATTCCATTCGTTTACATCTCAAATGATATCGCACTTCCTAGTTAACCCCTCCACCAGTCACCCATCCCACATCTGCCCTCTCCCCTACCCTTTGCCTGTATGAGAGTGCTCCCCCACCTACCCACACTCTCCTGCCCCGTGGCTCCATATTCCCCTATGCTGGGGTGTCAAGCCTCTCCAGAACCAAGGGTCTCCCCTCCCATTGTTGTCAGGCAAGGCCATCCTCTGCTACACATGTATCTGGAGCCATGGATCCCTCCCTGTACACTCCTTGGTTGGTAGTCTAGACTCTGGAGAACTGGGTGTCAGCCAGCCTATGTTGTTGTTCCAATGGGGTTGCAGTCCCCCTCCTCTCCTCCAGTACTTCTGCCAGCTCCCCCACCAGGCTTCCTGAGCTCAGTCTGATGGTTGGCTCTAAGCATCCACATCAGCATTGGTCAGTTCCTGGCCAGACCTCCTCAGGACCCGCCACACTAGGTTCCTGTCAGCAAGCACCTCTCAACCACAACAACAGTGTTAGGTTTGGTGTCTGCAGACATGATGGGTCCCCAGGTGGGGCAGTCCCTGGTTGGCCCTTCCTTTAGTCTCTGTTCCATTTTTTGTCCTCGTTCTTCCTTTGGACAGGAACATTTCTGGGTTAAAAACCTTGAGATGGGTGGGTGTCCCCATCCCTCAACTGAGGGCCATGCCTATTTGCTGGAGGAGGTCTCTACAGGATCTGTCTCTCCCTACTCTCACATTTCCACTAAAGTTATCCCCATTGGCTCCTGGAAGCCTCACCTTTCCCTGGCGTCTGGTACCCTCTAATAGCTATCCCCAGTCCCGCATCCCCCCTTCTACATATTTTTGTTTGACTTCCTGACCCTCTGTACCTCTCTCACTTCTCCTCCAGATGCTGATGCCCCCACCCTTATTTCCTCCCCCTCCATTCCCCTTTCCCTCCACCTCCCACAGTTGTCCTGTTCCCCCTCAATGCAGAACTTAAGCATCCACACCCTGGTCTTCCTTTCATCTGTGCTCCATTTGTTCTGTGGGTTGTATTATGGGCATTGTGGTCTTTTGGGCTAATCTTCACTTATTAGTGAGTGCATGCCTTGTGTGCTCTTTTGTGTCTGGTTACCTCACTCAGGATAATATTTTCCATAGTTCGTGAGAGTTGATTCTCTCCACAGAATTGGAATTCAGGTTGTCACTCTCAGGGTTAACTAAGAACTTTTACCCACTGAGCATCTCAACAGGCCTGTCAATCTCTATATTGTCTGGTCTAGTAGAAAATGGCGACTTTAAAGTCTCTGAAAGACTCCTTATATATAAGAGAATGAAAAGGTTGGGGATTTGGCTCAGTGGTAGAGCGCTTGCCTAGCAAGGGCAAGGCCCTGGGTTCGGTCCCCAGCTCCGAAAAAAAAAAAACAAAAAACAAAAAACAAACAAATAAGAGAATGAAAAGCAATAAAAAGATCTTACTAGAAAACATGCCAGCATTCTTAACTGAATGCTCCATTTCCTAGATAAGCTCACTGGGTGTGCACAGTAATGGGCCCAGAGAAATGAGCAACTGGAGAACAGATTCTTAAAGAAAGTTTACGCCCAAATATACATAAGGTTTGAAAAACATCTGAGCTCTGTGAAGATGAACTATCTCAGGAGATCAGGCTGTTCCCTACTTGCTACTTTCTTCTGTCACTGATGTGGTTTAAATATCTAAGAGCAAATTCTAGTCCATCCACCCCCAAAAGAAAGGCTTAGATTGCTCTGTGAGATTTGCAAGTAATTAGTATCAGGTTTGAGGGGGGGTGGTGTCTGACAGGCAGAAAGCAAAGTGTCTATTAACCAACAAAGCAACCAGGCCTATAGAAAGCAGACTCTGTACCCTGTAAGAGTAGGAAATTGGCCCATGGTCACTGACATCACCTAAGTAGATTTAGAGTCATGGGGGGGTTTTTTTGTTTTTGGTAGCGGTGGTGCTTGGTTGGTTGGTAGGTTTCTGGCAGAAGAGACTATTTTACAGGTCCTGGGTTTCCTAGAAGAACAGTGAACCTCCTTAGCACTCAAGGCAATAGCTTCTTGGTCTGTCTGTATTTAGGGCCTGTTATCTAGAAAGATACATTTCCAGTAGTTGGGAAACTTATCCCTAGTAGAGCTGTGGAGAAAGCTGTGAAGTAAGAGTATCTAAAGGGGATCTAACAGATGAGCAGGCTCAGATTGAGAAACTAATCCTAAAATAACCAAGCAGGCAAGCCAGTAAGTGACTTCAGCTGATCGTTCAACACTCAAAAAACATTGACTTACATTTACCCTCTGGTGGGCTAGAGTGGGTGGCAATCTTGGCTGCTCCTACTTGGGGTGATTCTTCTCCTGAACGGCATCTATCATCTGCTGGTCTGTATAAATTACAGTGTATTTATGAGGCCAGCTATTGCCACTTGTTTCTTTTTCTTTTCTTTTTATAAATCTGGGTCTAGTGGCTCATCCCTGTAATTTCAGTACTAGTGAGGCTTAGACAGAAGGCTAGACATGAGTTTGAGATTAGCCTGGGCTACATCAAAAGACCCTGTATCAAAATCATAGTGCTCTGTAGAACTGGTTTAGCCCTGTCCAGGAAGGAGAAGCCCTGCTTCTTTCCTCACCTCTATGTGTTTCTCGTTCTTCTCTCTGCTATGGTTCCTGAACACACCACTCAGCTCACGGCAAGGGACTCAGCTCGCCCTTCCCAGGCTGCACTTCCTCTTTTGCCCTTCTACAGAACAAATAAAAATGTTGGTGTTAGATCTTTAAACTCTGTAGTGAGTCTGTTTCTTTTAGTTGTGGTAGTTTTTGGTTATTACTTGTTAAATTTGCGTCTGCTTAAAGGTCTGTATATGTTATTTTCTCATCATTGTTTATCCTTCACAGGTCTCACTCTTCTAGAACTTCATCCGTTTCTTTTATGTTTTCCAATTTAGTGGAACAAAGGTGTATTGAAATAGATTTTGTTTGACATCTGTTGTAGTACCTCCCTTTTTATCTCTGATTTTATTAATTTTGGTTTTCTCATTTGGTTAGTTTAGCTGAGGTTTGTCAATCTTGTTTATCCTTTTCAGGAACCAGCTCTTTGTTTTATTGATCTTTGTAACTTTTTCATTTGTTGTTGTTTGTTTGTATTTCATTAATTTTTTTTCCTTATAGATGTCTTGGGTAAAGCTTGCTGCTCTTGCAGAGGATCAGAGTTCAGTTCCTAGCACCCACATCTGGTCATTCACAATATACTGTAACTCCAGCTTCAGGGGACCCGACACGCTCTTTAATAATAGATTCATTCACAGTACAACTTACATCCCGTATAATATAGTAACCATTAAATGACCACATAATAAACCATTACAAACATTAGCATTTAGATAGAAACCTAGTATGTAATTGCATTAAGTATGGGACACAGAAAGGTAGAATCAGTGCTTTTTTAAATCATGATTGAGTTACGTGTAGTTCATAAGTCACCTATGCTTAAAAATTAAGATGTGTACATTTTTTCTGATTTGTAATGTCAAAGCTACTGTAACCTTTCAGAGTAGAGAACATGTTTTCTTGCTAAGTTTTGTAGGTGAGGAAAGGACTCTGCTGTTTTATAATAACTATATCTTTCCTTTCACAATTTTAAATAAAATCATTTATGTACTCTCCTGATCTTAATTATTTCTCCCCATCTACTGATTTGGGGTTTTCTTTGGGTAGCGGTGGGGTCCCAGTGTCATAAGATATATAATTAAGCTTTTTAAGACCCCTGATTTCTTTTTTGAAGTAAGCACTTAGTATAAGTGCTATACTATAAATTCCCCTTCTAAGACCACCTTTATTGTATCCCATATGTGTTGATATGCTGCATTTTCATTTAGTTCTGGGACCTTTCTTAATTTCCTTTATGATTTCTTTAAAGTCACACTTAGCATTCAATAATGCATTATTTAATCCTCTAGCCTCAGCTCCCAAGCTTAGGATTACAGTATGAGTACCACACCTGACTTACACTTTATGCTTGCAGTCAAAGGGGAAGGCAAGTCACTCCGCTGTTGAGCACTGCTGTCAAGCTTAGGAAGTTAGGCAAATTAAAAGTTTTTTTAATTCTTTTTTTAATGGAATTATTTATTTGTTTTATGTATGTAAGTACACTGTTGCTGTCTTCAGACACACCAGAAGAGGGCATCAGATCCCATTACAGATGGTTGTGAGCCACCATGTGGTTGCTGGGAATTGAACTCAGGACCTCAGGAAGAGCAGTCAGTGCTCTTAACCACTGAACCATCTCTCCAACCCAAATTAAAAGTTTTTTAAAGATTTCTTTTATATGTGAATGTGTACCTGCATGTTTATGCATACTACGTGTATCGTATGTTCTATTGCTGTGAAGAGAGCCCATGACCATGACAACTCTTATAAAAGAAAGTATTTAATTGACACGTGCTTACAGTTTCATAGGTTTCATCCATTTTATCATGATGGGGAACACGGCAGCACACAAGCAGACATGGTACTAGAGAAGTAGCTGAGAGTTCTCCATCCAGATCTGCAAGCATCAGGGAGAGAGACACTGGGACTGGAGATTGAAACCCCAAAGCCTACCCCCCAGTGACACACTTCCTTCAAAACAGCCACACCCTGTAATCCCTGCTAACCACTCCCTGATGACTAAGCATTCAGACGTATGAGCATATGGGGGTCATTATTCAAACCACCACAGCTCCCGTGGTGATGGAGTTACAGATGCTTCTGAGCCCCCCAATGTTTGCACTGGGAACCTAACTAATGAGCCATCTCTCTAGCCCCTGGATGTATTTTTGACACATGGTATTTTAAAATTATAGTGAATTTATCAAAACATAACTTCATTGTACTTAAATTGAAAAGCATCTGTATGTCTGTTTTGGAAAAATAGGGCTGGACTTTTAGTTAATAGAATGTTTGTCCAACGTGCACAAAGCCTTTGGGTTCCATCCCCAGTGTTCCCTAAATGGGATATAGTGTCGTACACCTGAAAGAGGCGTTTGGAAAGTAGCAATCGGAGAATAAGAAATTGAAGGTCATCCTCAGCTATCTATGGGGTTTAAGGCCAACCTGAGCTACATGCAATACCTTCTCAAAACACAGAAACTGTAAGCTCAACTCCCAACACCCAAATAATGGAAAGTGCCTGACTCCAGCAACCTCTTTGCAAGTGCATGTGTAAGTGTGCACACACGTACACACACGCACGCATGCACACACACATGCATGCACATGCACACACACACATGCACTCACATGCACACACACACTCACGTGTGCGCACACACACACATCTCAATGTATATTCCCAGTTGGTCTGAAACTTACATAGACTTGCCTGCCTCTCTCTCTCTAGTGCTAGGATTAAAAGACTGTCACCAGCCTAAAACTTTTCAAAATTCAAAAACCAAGGACCAGTGGGTAAAAGTATTTGCCACTGTGGCCCATGCACCCACATAGACAAGTACAGGGACGATAGTAGTGATAATTATATATATAAGGCATACATAGTTATAGATTTTAACTATAAATGTTTTATAATTGTTTATTGAGTAACTATATATATGTGTACATACATACACACATACAAAACAATCCAAAGAAAATATAAATATTGCCTCCAATCCTTTCTCCAATCCTTTCTCAGATAACCACTGAAAACAATTTTAATCTTTTAGTCACCACTTTTCAGTTAGCAAGATAACTATGTCTTTATCCTCGAGGTTCTTGTTTTACTGTTTTGGCTGTTTTATATTTCTTTTTATTCCATGTACATTGTTTACTGTCTGCATGTCTGTCCACTTAAGGGTGTCAGACCTCTGGAACTGGAGGCACATCAGTTGTGGGCTACCATGTAGGTTCCTGAAAATTGAACCCTGATCCTCTGGAAGCGCAGCCAGTCCTGATAACCACTGAGCCATCCCTCTAGCCCTGTGTGGGTTGTCGGTTGGTTTGGTTTGGTTCGTTTGGTTTGGTTTGGTTTGGTTTGGTTTGGTTTGGTTTGGTTTGGTTTGGTTTTTCTTGCTATTGGTAGCTGGGGTGTCTTCAAACTCTTGATCTTCCTACCTCAGGCTCCATGCACCAGTCTTCAGCTGTTTCCTGCATATCCACATATCCATTTCGGTGATGACAGGCTGCATGCAGGTCCGTCACAGTGTAAAGAACTGTCCTCTTTAAGTTCCCGAGTAGCTTGCTCTCTGGTACTTTATTGGCAAATGTTTGTTGATGAATTCCTCCAACAGTGTCTCTTGTTCCAGGACACCAGGGCTCTTCAGTTTAATTGACAGTCTGTGGCCCCCAGCGATACCTCTGAACAAGCCTTCCTGTGAGGAGCCCAGTGGAGAGGTAAACTCAGTCTTGGCAGAGTTCTTTGGGCACAGACCCTGCCCTTCTCAGATACTGACGTACATATTCCCACTGCAGTCATATGGCCCATGTCATTTCTTGGGCAACAAGAGCTCTGCAGCTCATTCCTTTGTCTGGAGTGATACATGAATACCATCTAGGACCATGGCTGCAGCTCCTCTCCAGTGCCAACATTCTCATGGTTCTTTTTCCTGTTTCTCTGGTAAATTCTTGATGAGTTTTTGTTTGTATTTCAGTTTTTGTGAGAAGTACGTATTTTGTATTTTGGCCTCACTTTGGAGCCATACTGACCTTAAGCTCAAAACAGTCCATATGTGTCAGCTTCCAAGTACTGTGATTACGGGTGCGAACCACTAAACTCGATACTGCAAGTCAGATTCTTAGGTACCTCATTCTGAAGCACACACCAGTCTTCCCTTTTCTTTGGACTTGGTTAGCAGTTAGCACATAAACTGGGTAGATGCACAGATAGTCAGCAGAAATCTCCCTTTCCTCACTACACTGTGAAGAAATGTGTGCACATGCGTTCATCTAACAGGCACATGTGGAGGTCAAAGCTTGATGTCAGAATATCTTTCTTTAATTGCTTCTACACCTCAGGTGTTTGACAGAGGATCTCTCTCAAACCTGGAGCTCACCATTTTGATTAGATTGCCTGGCCAGTGAGCCTTTGGGGTCCTTCTGTCTCCATACCACTTGTCTGTGGGTTCTGGAGAACTGTACTTTGTGGCAAGCACTTGACCTACTGAGCCATCTTCCCAACTTCTTATAGCTGCCCTTTTACCAGGATGCTACATAGATAACATGTGAGTGTGTTCCAGAGACCATAGTCCTTCTCAAACATTTCTGTCTGCAGATTATAGAAGAAGAAATAACCTCTAAATGGTACTTTCAGTATACGCTGAAGAATAAATTTCTTCCCCTTCTGTTTTGTTTTGACACTGGCCTTAGGATGTATCCTAGGATGACCTTAAAGTCACAATGTCCCTTGTTCTTCCTCCCAAGAGTTGAAATTATAGGTTTATGCTACCATGTCCGGCGTAAAGACTAAATCTAAAATGAAATCTTAAATCTACACAAGGTATTCTTATGCTTGGTCTCCCAGATGCACACAGTAATCCATTTCTTATCTAGTCTTCCCTTGGAAATATACATCCAAAGCAAATTGTATGTGTGTCCGTGCATGTACGTTCATTCCAGGTTCAGGAATTGAAGCTAGGGCCTCCACCATACTGGTAAGTGCTTTACCACAGAGTTATATAGGTCTCACTAAATGGAGCAGGCTGGCCATTAAGTCTTCCTGTAGCCTGGATAAGCCTTGAACTTGTGATCCTTAGGTTTCTGCTTCCCAAGCTGAGATCACAGGCCTACACAATCAGCCAAGCATAATGATGTACATAATACAGAACTTAAGTTAATAGTATTTTTCATTCTTTTAAAAGACATTCTTACTCTGCATTTTCCTTTATGCTAAGCAGACAAAGACTCACCTGCCTCCTCCTGTCTTCTGTTACATCTTCTCTGCACATCCAAGTCTGGAACAAATTGATGCAATTGAAGGAGACCCCATTTCCAAGCTTTACAAGCCTCCAGTTGTCCACTGCTTAAAAGAAATCCTCCAGGTAATGGCTGTGTTTCTAACAAGTTCTTCAAATACTTTTATTGCTTCTATGTACATTGCGTGATATTTTCAGTCTATGTCTTTTCAGACTAATGAACATGGTACACGTTGCAGCTTCTATGCCAGAGTGATTTATCAAAAGCCACAGGTAATAATTCTGCTTCTTTGCCAGTCTGTCTGTCTGTCTGTCTCTCTTTATCCTATGGAAAATCTATTAGAAATTAGCAGGATGACATAATAAAAAAAGTGTCTCTAAAATCTAGATTAACCCATAATTTACTCTCCTAGTTTGGAGCCATCCTTCTCTGTGTAAACTATATGGAGCTCTTTTGGATTTTATCATTGCTGTTGTTTTTAATTTTGGTTTCTTTTAGGGTTGTTTCTATTGGGGAGCTATTGGAGATGTTCATTTGTTTGTTTGTTTTGCATTTCTCTAATACATAGTCAGTGAAAACGTTATAAAAGTATCCAAAAAATGTCTCTTAATTTCTAAGTGAGTTACTAATAGGTTGCACATATATAAATAAAAGTCAAATTGTGTCATCATAAACATGGTATATTGGCTTCTTTCTCAACTATAATAGAAGGCATACAGGTTTTTTTGTTTGTTCCTTTGTTTTTGGTTTTGTTTTGTTTTTGTGGCAGTGCTTCTCTGTGTGTCCTGGAACTCACTATGTAGACCAGGCTGGCCTGGAATTCTGAGTGATCACAAGTGCCTCTGCCTCCCGAGTGCTGGGACTAAAAGCATGCTTCACTACCTCCCAGCTCCTTTAAAGGGCCAGATGGATCATATGTTATGGTTCTTGGACCGTGCAGTTTCTGTAGCAATTAGTTGGTTTAGTGTTCAATGTGAAAGCAGACATGTTGACATTCATAAATGAGTAAACAGATTTTTTTTTTTTAAAGAAAAGCACTTCCTCTAAATCTAAAGCAAAAGGAAGGCTAGCTCTGTGTTTTACATGAGTCTACAGGACACCTAGTGTATCATGACACCCTGAGTATCAGAGACTTCCTGTTCCTCCACATTCTAGGCAAAGGACTCTGCAGACTAGTGGTGGTATAAATGTCATTTGCACTTCAGAGGCTGAGAGTAAGAAGGACAGGGTCAAATGTCAGTAGTAGGTAGAAACAGAGTAGCAGAAGGAGTCATATATTGAGTCCTCCACTTAATGACCTCAGGGGGCTGGGTAGGCATGCTGACAGCCTTATATGTAGTAAGCAGATTCTCAATATGCAAGGGCAATCAACCCAGCTCTCAATGGGGTGGGGTGGGGTGTCTGATGGTTCTATGGTGAGAAGTAAGTTGGGAACCAGAACTACCATCCATGTTCAAATACTTTTTCTAGGTTACATATAGCGATAAGAATTCTTTAACAGATTTTATGTTTTAGAATAGTTTGGAAGATATATAAAATCAAGGATAAGGTAAAAATGTTATGTCCTACTTCAGAGACACATAGGCCCTTGTTATCATTGTCTCCCACACTGACACAGTCACTAGAGCCAATGGCACTTATTCTGCATTATAATTTGGCACAGGATCTTTACTCTAGAATAAAAGCCCTCTGTGCTTTGCCTGTTCCTCCTTTCCTCCTGCAGACCCTTTTGTGTGTATGTGTCAAACCTAGAGTGCCGGCATGTTCTAATCATAGAATACACACTGTTTCCAGATGGTTTTTCTCCTTCCATACTAAACATTTAGGCAGCCATGTCTCATCAGTGACTTGAAAGTTCATTTCCTACAACACTTATTACTAAGTATTCTGCCATCTTGATATATCAAAGTTCATTTATCTGTTTATCTACTGTGATGGTCAGTATTGATTTTCAACCTGACAGAATCAAAAATCACCTAGGAGACAAAGTTTTGGATTCATTTGAGAGAGTTTCTAGACTAGGTCAAAGGAGATGGAAAGAGAGTAAATCAGAGTAGTGCCTTCCCATTCTATATGGGTGTTCCCCTCCCAATCCTCTCCCCATTACCACCCTCCCCACAAGAATCCCGTTCACTGGGGGTCCAGCCTTGATCTCCTTTCGTTGTCTGATTGCTCTGGCTAGGACTTCGAGTACTATATTGAATAGATCGGGAGAGAGTGGGCAGCCTTGTCTACTCCCTGATTTTAGTGGGATTGCTTCAAGTTTCTCTCCATTTAGTTTGATGTTGGCTACTGGTTTGCTGTATATGGCTTTTACTATGTTTAGGTATGGGCCTTGAATTCCTGGTCTTTCCAAGACTTTTAACATGAAGGGGTGTTGAATTTTGTCAAATGCTTTCTTAGCATCTAATGAAATAATCATGTGGGTTTTTTTCTTTGATTTTGTTTACATGGTGGATTTTGTTGATGGATTTTTGTGTATAGAACCATCCCTGCATCCCTGGGATGAAGCCTACTTGATCATGATGAATGATTGTTTTGATGTCTTGGATTCAGTTTGCAAGAATTTTATTGAATATTTTTGCATCAATATTCATAAGGGAAATTGTTCTGAAGTTCTCTGTCTTTGTTGGGTCTTTGTGTGGTTTAGGTATAAGCCTGGTTGTGGCTTCGTAGAAGAAATTAGATAGTACTCCTTCTGTTTCTATTTTGTGAAACAGTTGGGACAGTATTGGTATGAGGTCTTCTATGAAGGTCTGATAGAATTCTCCACTAAACCCATCTGGTCCTGGGGTCTTTTTGGTTGGGAGACTTTTAATGACTGCTTCTATTTCTTTAGGAGTTATGGGATTGTTTAGATGGTTTATCTGATCCTGATTTAACTTTGGTACCTGGTATTTATTTAGAAAATTGTCCATCTCATCCAGATTTTCCAGTTTTATTGAATATAGGCTTTTGTAGTAGGATCTAATTATTTTTTTTATTTCCTTAGATTGTGTTGTTATGTTTCCCTTTTCATTTCTGATTTCTTAATTTGGATATACTGTCTACGCCCTCTGGTTAGTCTGGCTAAGGGTTTAATCTATCTTGTTTATTTTCCCAAAGAACCAGTTCCTGGTTTTGTTGATTCTTTGAATAGTTCTTTTTTTTTTTTCCTACTTGGTTGATTTCAGCCCTTGAGTTTGATTATTTCCTGCAGTCTACTATTCTTGCTTCTTTTTGTTCTAGAGCTTTTGGGTCTGCTCTCAGGGTGCTAGTGTATGCTCTCTCTCCAGTTTATTTTTGGAGGCATTGCTTTCATTGTGTCTCATAAGTTTGGGTATGTTGCCCTTCATTTTCATTAAATTCTAAAAAGTCTTTAATTTTTTTCTTTATTTCTTCCTTGATCAAATTGTCATTGAGTAGATAGAGTTTTGCTCAACTTCCATGTATATGTGGGCTTCTGTCATTTTTGTTGGAATTGAAGACCAGACTTAGTCCATGGTGATCTGATAGGATGCATGGGGTTATTTCAGTCTTCTTGTATCTGTTGAGGCCTGTTTTGTGACTGATTATATGGTCAATTTTGGAGAAGGTACCATGATATCATTTTGGTCGATTTTTTTTCCTTTGATGAATATGAAGTGTCCTTCCTTATCTTTTTGATAACTTTTGGTTGGAAGTCAATTTTATTTGATATTAGAATGGCTTGTGTCTTGGGACCATTTGCTTGGAAAATTGTTTTCCAGCCAAATTTTACTCTGAGGTAGTGTCTGGTGTGTTTCCTGTATGAAGCAAAATGCTGGGTCCTCTTTTGGTATCCAGTCTATGTCTTTTTATTGGGGGGATTGATTCCATTGATGTTAAGAGACATTAAGGAAAACTGATTGTTGTTTCCTGTTATTTTTGTTGTTAGAGGTGGAATTATGTTTGTGTGGCTCTCCTCTTTTGGGTTTGTTGCAATGAGATTACTTTCTTGCTTTTTCTAGGATGTACTTTCCCTCCTTGTGTTGGAGTTTTCCATCTATTGTCCTCTGTAGGACTGGATTTGTTGAAAGATATTGTGTAAATTTGGTTTTGTCATGGAATACCTTAGTTTCTCCATCTATGTTACTTGAGAGTTTTGCTGGATACAGTAGCCTAGGCTGGCATTTTTGTTCTCTTGGGGTCTGTATGTCATCTGTCCAGGATCTTCTGGCTTTCGTAGTCTCTAGTATGAAGTTCTGATAGGTCTGACTTTATATGTTACTTGACCTTTTTCCCTTATTACTTTTAATATTCTTTCATTGTTCTGTGCGTTTGCTGTTTTGACTGTAATGTCAAGAGGAATTTCTTTTCTGGTCCAATCTATTTGGAGTTCTTTAGGCTTCTTATATGTTTATGGGCATCTCTTTCTTTAGTTTAGGGAAGTTTTCTTCTATAATTTTGTTGAAGGTATTTACTGGCCTTTTAAGTTGGGAGTCTTTGCTCTCCTCTATACCTATTATCGTTAGGTTTGATCTTCTCATTGTGTCCTGGATTTCCTGGGTTTTTGGAGTTAGGGACTTTTGTTTTTTATATTATCTTTGACAGTTGTGTCGATGTTTTCTATGATATCTCCTGCCCCTGAGATTCTCTCTTCTTTCTCTTGTATTCTGTTGGGGATGCTTGAGTCTATGACTCCTGATCTCTTTTCTAGGTTCTCTATGTTCAGGTTTGTCTCCCTTTGTGATTTCTTTATTGTTTCTATTTCCATTTTTAAATCCTGGATGGTTTTGTTCAATTCCTTCACCTGTTTGGTTGTGTTTTCCTGTAATTCTTTCTTGCTTCTCCAGTGTGTTTGGATTCCAGTATTTGTTTTTGTGGGAGATCTGGGCTCTGATGATGCCAAGTAGTCTTGGTTTCTGTTGCTTAGGTTCCTGGGCTTGCCTCTCACCATCAGGTTGTCTCTGGTGTTCCCTTGTCTTGCTGTTTCTGACAGTGGCTTGACCCTGCTTTAAGCCTGTGTGTCAGCACTCGTGTAGACCTGTTTTCTTTCAGCAGGATCTGCGAAAAGAGAGCTGTGGGACCACATCAGCTCCAGGTGCAGGCAGAAACTGGAAGGGTCCTGTCCCAGACTGCTCCTGGGTTTGTGTGTCCTAAAGCCTCTAGGCGGGTCTCGTGGAGTAGAAGAGTTGACCTCTGTTCTCAGGCGTGTCAGTGCTCCTTTGGACTGGCTTTTCTGCTTTGGATGCAGGCAGATGCTGGATGGGTCCTGCCCCTGACTGCTCCTAGGTTCCTGTGCCCACAGGGCACAGAGAGCACTAGGCAGGTTCCTCTTGGGCCAGGAATGTGAGCAGTAGTTGTCTCCCTGAGCTCTCAAGATCGTCTGAACTTCTGAAAGTCCAGCTCTATCCCCCACAGGATTTGGGTACAGAGAGCTGTAGGACTGGTTCCCATTCAGCAGACTTTATATAATATGTTACTGTTGTTCATTCAGTGTTCTTGTTTTTCCAGATTTATGCTATCTCTCTAGTCCTTCCAACATATTTATATCTGTGATGATTTAAATGAGAAATGTCTTCCAAAGGCTCCTGTATGTGAATATTTGGTCTCCAGTTGGTCGTACTGTTTGGAAATTTTGTGGAACCTTTTGGAAATAAGTTTTTCTGGAAGAAGTACGTCACTTGGAGTGGGCTGTGAGATCCTCCCACACACACCCCATTTTTCTCCCCTCCTTGCTTTTTGCAGCCGGCAGTAGTTCTCTTCGCTTCCTGATTGATAACCAGCTGCACACTCCTGTTGTCATGCCTTCCCCATGATTATGCACTATGTCTCCTTTGGAACTATTAGCTAAGATAAACTTTACTCTTCCAAATTGCTGT
This sequence comes from Rattus rattus, assembly GCF_011064425.1. Taxonomy (NCBI): domain Eukaryota; kingdom Metazoa; phylum Chordata; class Mammalia; order Rodentia; family Muridae; genus Rattus; species Rattus rattus. Next base: position 1,431,383 of record NC_046157.1, read on the forward strand.
TGTTTGGGGAATTTATAACAGCAACAGAAGTGTAGCTGAGCATCATTCTTTGAATTCTTCCTTTCTGAACAGTAAGATAGATGTGCCCAGCTGACCTTTGGCTGTTTGTTTTCATTGTTTTTGCCTTTCAGTGTGTGTACATGTGCACATGCTTGTGTACATGCATGTATGTGTGTATGTCTGTGTGTCTTTATGTGTGCACATGCCCCTGTGGAAGCTAGAGAGCTACTGATGAGATTCAGCTCTCCTTCTGCCTCATGGGTCCTGGGATTGTCAGGCTTGGCAGCAGGCTCCTTTATCCACTGAAACTGACTTGCCAACCTGCTCTTAGGGCTTTCAACTTTAGATTCAGCCCTCTCTTCAAGAAGCGCTGGTAAATTTTAAAGAAAAAATGATATTTAGGAGCCCATATCTGGTTCTAGGTAGCCTTGCTTCTTGGCATTTAGTTGCTTTTGGCCCTGTCTATGAGTAGAGCAAGGAGGCAATGTGAATGTGTCACAGTACGTGGTGGCTAGTGTGTCTGTATAAAGTCACATCACACCAGTACCTCCTACCATAGAGCAGCAGCAAGGAATTTGCTCCAGACTTCCCTTGGGTAATGTCCTCTCCAGCTGAATGTGGTGGCTTGAAGGCGAAAGCAGGAAGATCAGGAGTTCAAGATGAGCCTTGGTTCCACAGGGAATTTGAAGCCAATTTGGGCTGTATGAAATCCAGTCCAAATAAATAAATTAAATCTTCCCTTACCAACAGGGAGGAGGCTGGCTCTGTTTATATTTTCCTCAGTACTATTTACTTTATGTAATCTATTCCCTAATGTAGGACCCCTTCTTCACCTTAATCCACATCTCCTAAGCATACCATCCACTCCAGACACATCAACTGAACTCTAAAGCAGCTCAGGTCCTGGGCCTAAGTCATTGCACTTGACTTGCATTTGTATCTACTTATGTAAATTCTGATACACTGGAAGAGGCAGATGCCAGTTTACTAAGACTTCCAAAAGTAAAGACAAGACTGATAAAAATGAAACCTGCTGCACATGCATCAGAATTGCTATACCTGTTTTATATCAAAGTTGTCTGCAAGAGCACATGAGGTTTGTCCCTGGAAACAGATAGAGATCCAGAGAACAGGTATGCAGTGAGCAGAAGACAGCACTGTGCATACAGATATAGGCTTGGGAGGGAAGGAAAACTGCCTGCTGTCCCTTTAGAGGACCTATAACAGGCACAGAGTGGATGTAACTGTGTCAGTGAGTACTAATCTAATAACCTTGATATGTAAGCTTCATTATATATTTTAAAGTATTTTTGAGATAATATATTAAAGTATGAGTATAAATAACTGCTAAGATTGCTTTTAAAAGGTTTTAGCTATACATAATTAACAGTTTTTGTTTGTCTTTTACTTTCGAATTGTAGCTAAAGAATCTTTTGGCACAAAAGGAAATCTGGCTGGTGGTGACTGACATCACCCTACAAATACAAGATGAAAGGGACCACTCTCTTCCCAAAACCCTGCCAGTCTATATAGCCCCCTCATGTGTGCTGGGCCCAGAGGTTGTAGAAGAACTTGCCAGGCCGGCGTCTCACACCTTACTTTTCAGGGATACTCTTCGAGACAACGGTATGTCTGTTTGTCCTGATTGCTTGGGTAGAGTGACTGCTTAGTGCCTGCACTGGGAGGCCATACTACCAGCCATGGGCTCTCATTGCTTTTTGCCAACCCCACCTGATAGGATCCAGCACCCTAAGTTGTGGTAAGCATGGAGAGGCACTATTGGCCACTCTGTGACTCTTGACACCACCTGTGCATACATAGAGACCACCTACAGCCATGGCCTAGATGTCCCTTTTTAAAAAATATAAAAGGTAGAGAGCATGGTGTATGTTTGCCCTGTAACAAAGGCCTCTGACTCCAAAACACGGGATGCTGAGGCAGGAATAGTAGAAGTTAGAAAACAGCCTACATCACAGTGAGACCCTGTTTCAAAATAAACTGAATAATGATGATGATAATAATAATGAGACTACTACAGTAGGCTTTAGATCAGTCTATACCATTTCTTGTGATCAAATTCTCAAACTTCTTTTTCATTTTATTTAGATATTACCTTGAATACTATAGAATTCACCTTTTTCAATTGTATTTTAATGTAGTATCTTTGTTCTTTTTCGTCTAAGTTCACTAGGGTCTTTAAGATGTATTTCCATGTAGACACTTACATACTGGACATGTCTGACATTAGCAACAGACTAGCCCCTGTCTACACCTTTCTTCCTATAGAGCTTGCCGTGGCTCATGAAGAAGGCTGGCTGGAAAACTCATGTTTCCCTTAATTGCTTAAATAATCTAAGTGTCTCCATGGCAGGTCAGATTGTTTGTATTGAACGGACAGTCCTCATACCCCAGAAACTTCTCTTGTGTGTACCTTCTGCTTCCTGTGACTTGCCTGGCCCAGTGACAGTAGATGAACTAAGCTCCCTCACACCTGTCAACTCCATTTGCAGTGTGCAAGGTAGGTAGGCCTCTGATTGGAAGCAGAATTTCTAATGCCTTACAGCCCTGTTATTTTAAATACACTGCTGCGTAAGTTTTATTGTCTATGTTCCAGATATAGAATGACAGAATATAGAGTGACAGAATGAGAAGAGGGTCTCTTACTGTGGACTTGGAGTCTATATAGGAAAATTTAAATCAGGTACATGCACAAACAGGACTCCACTGTCTCAAAGGAGGCAGAGTAAGATCTATGAAGGTTCCCTAAAGGCTGGATCCTTGGGCATCTGCAATGGCTCAGCAAATGAAGGTGTTTGCCCCCAGACCCAATGGCCTTAGTTCAGTGTCCACAAGTTGTTCTCTGTCCTGTGAATGTGTGCAAGCACAAGCACACACACACACACACACACACACAGAGAGAGAGAGAGAGAGAGAGAGAGAGAGAGAGAGAGAGAGAGAGAGAGAGAGAATTATTTTTTAAAAATCTGAACTCTTAAATTAGGATATGAAAGATACATTGATGATTGGGACCAGAAACAGGACCTATAAAGATAGCCACAGGAGAGAGCTGACAAGCCAAGGGAGAAGGGTGGGTAGGCTTGGATAGAGGGAGGTACCAAGAGGAAGCTAAAGAGACAGCCAACTGTAAAGAGTATAATCTGTTGTGCACAGAAGTAGGCAGCCTCAGTATTGACAGAGTCACAGAGATATAACCATTGCACAGAGAGACAGCACCCTGTGGTGATAACATAGGGAGTGGTTGAAGAAACTAGCTTTCACGACTTAGGGGTATCGTCTAGATTCAATCATGACCTTAGAGAGGGGGTCAAGAGGCAACAATGCAGTGACAGAGAAATAAATACAGGGTAAATGGAGGAGTGGGTTTCCCTGGGAGGAAACACTGATGGGTTGGGTAATATGTCAAGGCAAGAGGAGCATACCTAGGGAACAGGTGCAGCCACCTGCAAGCTTCCGCCTCAGGCCAGGAGGCACTGCGGCAGGTCTGCCCTATCAGACACAGAATATGAGGCAACCTTGAGGGCATGCCTGTGCCTTCTTGAAATTTTGGCTATTTGCTTGTTTGTGCTTCCTATTGTTATTTAGTGTATATTAATTATACACGACAATGGATTTCATTGCGACCATTTCATCCATATGCATACAGCATTTTAATCATATTCACCACTTACTGCCTTCTCTTTCCTCCTTCATTCTCATTGGTTCCATTGTTTGGATGGTTGTTTTGTTTAGAGGTGGTTATAGTTGTATTTTTAATATTTATTTTATTTTTAATTATGTCTATTTGTATGTGACTGTGAGGTGTGTGCACATGAGTGCAGATGCCCTCAGGACCCAGAGTGGCGGCTCCCCCTGACGCTAGACTTAAAGACGGTTTGGATGGGTGCTGGAAACTGAACTCAAGACCTTTCCTAGAACAGTACACACTGAGCCACTGAGCCATCTCTCTAGATCACTCAATTATATTTTTAATAAGCTTATAAAATAATTGATTTTGGCGTTTTTAAAGCGTGCGGAAGAGATTTTCAGCAGCTGGTTGGATATATGAGTCTAGAGATGAAAACAGTATCAGCACTTTCTTCGTTAACTCTCTGAAAATCACTTCATTATAAAAGTAATTACATGTACATTGGAGTAGTTCTACAACATACTTGTGCTGCTGTGCCCCCCCCCACTACCACATACAGGAGGGAACGGAGTGTTATAGGCAAGGCGTCTGCTGGGGAGCTAGAGGTTCATACAGGTACAGGCAGGCCTTCGTGGACAAGCTGCCCCTCTGCCAGCACACACGTAGGATGACCCAGTACTTCCTTAGCTAGCATTTCCAGTTTCTGTAGAGAAGGATTTCAGGGACCCAGTCTGTATTTTGTGGATTTTAGTTTTGTGACATTCTGGAGATGGAACCCAGGGTCTTGCCTCATGCGCTTTATTAAAACCTTTATGGGCTTTATAGTTCACTTATTTAAAGTGTTTTAATATGCTCACAAAATTGTACAAGCATCTCTATAACCTCAGAGCAAAACCAGCAAACCAAACCCTAGCACACGCTTCTTCCCACGCCTTTAACAAGTCATCTGTGTGCTCTCTGCTTCTATGAATTTGCCTGCTCTGGACTGTTTGCCATTGTTGACGATTTAAGACAGATCTCTTGTAGCCCTTGAAGTCCTGATCCTCTGGCCTCTTTGCCTGGGTATACCTACTTTGTTTTGTTATTGTCTGTCAGACATTCTCCTTAGTGCGTCTGTGTGAGTACCCACACACTCCATGTGTCCCACATGCACGCTTGGGCCTGTGAGGTCAGAAGAGGGTGTTCGGTGTCCTGGAACTGGAGTTGTAGCAGTTGTGAGCTGCCTGGTATAGCTACTGAGAGCCAAGCATAGGCCCTTTGCGAGATGAGCCAGCACTTATAACAGACTCATCTCCCCCCAGCCGTAGTTGCCCCTCTTTTGAATAAAGTTTCCTACTGTGGCCTAAGCTACCCTGCAACTCACTGTGTAATCCAGGCTAGCCTGGAATTCGAAATCGTACTAGCTCATTCTTCTGATTACCAACCAGCATGCTCAGCTGCAAATTACATTGTTATTTACATCATTATCCTCATGTGTGTGCATGTGGACATCATCATCACCACGTGTGCATGCATACAGGGCGTACAGGTGTGGAGATCGATTCTGTGAAGTCTGTGAAGGATTCTCTCCTTCCACCTTTATGAGTGTCCCTGTAATGGAACTCAGGTCATCAGACTTGCATGGCACTTAACCACACTGAGGCATCTCCTTGGCCTGACCTCTGTTTTTCAGATAATTAAGTATGCTTTATGAGCCAGAAATGGTCTTTTGACATGAATTTTCTCTCTAAACATAAGAATGCATTTTCCTGCTATTGATGAAAATATCAGATAATGTCAGTTCAGTCCTGTTGGTCAATGGAGCTGTCAGTGCAGCACCCTATCTTCCTCCTGCTGTATCTGTCACAGTCGACAGGCAGGAAGGGGTGTTGCTTTGGGGTTATACTCGTGAATTTACTCTTCCTACAAGTTCCATCTCTTTGTTTCATGTATTTTCTTAATTTTTGTTTTGTTTTTGGTCTTACAGACCTGGAACTCTCTATGTAGACTATTCTAGCCTTGAGAGCTGCCTGTGTCTGCTTCCTGAGTGCTGGGATTAAAGCACACCCTGGCTCTTCATGTATTTTGATGCACTGTTGGGTGCATACACATTAATGTATTGACCTTATTGTTTTTACTCAATAATTACTTCCAGTCCCAATAATTTCCAGTACTCTGAGGTTTACCCTGTCTGAAATTAAAGTTAGGGCAGCTTTCTCTCAGTAGTTTTAGCACTGTGACTGCTTTGTCCCCCCCCCCTTTTTTTTTATTAGAAAGGTAGTTTTGTTTTTTTTTTTTTAAATGAAAACTCACACCTTGGAGTGACTTGGAATATAACTAGCCAGGCCTGGTAGTTCATGCTCATAGTCTGCACTTGAAAGGCAGACATTAACATCACCCTGAGAGAGAGCAACCTGATCTACATGAGCTAGGCAGGGCTATAGCGAAACTTGGTCCTGGAAAGCAAGCTTGTGGGCACACTCAGTTACCTCACTACCGTTTGCCTGTGAGCATACCCAGTTACTTCACTACTGTTTCTTTAACCTGCTCATAAGGTGTAAGTATTGAATACATGACTGTTATTGTCATTGCTTTAAAAACTATTAAATCACCAGTAGCTTGTCACTTTAGACTTTCACGGATGACATTTTTCCTACAGACCTACATTTATGACATGTTCCTTCCATCTCAGCATTCTCTAGTAGCATTCGCAAGTGGGTTTCCTCTGTTTCCTGGCCAGCTCTGAAGCTGTCCTGGAGGACTGAGCTTAGAAAAGCCCAGTGTCATGGAGCAAGGTATTGCAGGTCCTCTACACGAGAAAGCAGAGTAACAAAGATTGGCTCTACCTGCCAAGAGGGATGCCCCCAGCAAAGGCCTTCCAGCTATCCAGGTGACCTGAGGGCAGTCACAGATCTCTGGGTCCACACTGCTGTGTGTCAGTGGTGCCCCCTCTCGGGTTTTTCCTTGTCTTCCCTGCTGCCTCCAAACCCAAAGGTTCTCGAATATGACTCATTCTCTGTCTGGCTCTTTCTTCACATCTTCCTTTCAAAAACCTTTTCTAAATGAATTAATAGCTAATATGTATCCCGAGCCTATGTGTGAGAGATTTCTAGCTATTAGACAGAGTAAATAAAGGCTTTCAGCAGTTCTTGAGTGAGTATAGGAAATGAAGCAGGCTTTTCTTTCAATGCTCATGTAAAATAATGCTTTGGATACCAACCATTCAGTGGTATACTTCCCAGCTGTCTCTCAAATCTGCCTTACAATTATATGAGATGATTTCCAAGGTTTATATATTCAGTTGAAAAAAATCATCTCCTGCCTGACTCTCTAATTTAAAGAAAATTACTTAATCCCACATAACCATGAGGACTGGTAACACCCTCAGATACCCTGAGTAAAAAAGAACTTTGATTAGTAGCAGCCTACTTTTTATTGACTAATTTACAAAAGGAAGGTTGGGATATACCCAAGTGCTTGCCTAGCATGCCCAAGGCACTAGGTTCAATGCTCAGTACTGCAAGGGGGAAAAGAGATTATAGAAAGAGACTGGCTACAGATGACCAGCATGCAAGGCACCAGCTAGTGTTTAGGGATATTGCCTAGTCTTTCCCTCTGGACCTGTAGTTCCTTAGCTAAGGAGCTGTTGGTGGCTAACAGCAACTAGGAGAGGAGAGGAGAGCCCAGTGTTTAAGGGTACAGCCCCTGGTGAATTACCCAGCCTCTAGTGAAAAGTCATGCACCCAGGGGTAATGTACAGCACACGCTACGTAGTGTAGGGATGACACAAACTTGATTGGGTAGGGAAGGATGGGTGGGTCTTTGAGGAGTGGAGCATAACCATGATAAAAATGCATGGTGCAGATTTTTCAAGTAACCAATAAGAAATGACAAAAAAAGAGAGTTGTTACTATTTTTCATCCATTTGACCCACTTTTGATTATATTTATAAAGACAGTGTTGTTAGTTGAAGCAGATTTTTCGAAATTAAAACCTATCCTCGTTTTTAAAAGTCATTCAAGTTAGCATCGCATGAATGTATTTTAGTAAACCATGCCTTCTAGTTCTCATAATTCTGCTGCACTGTCTGTATATCTTGTTTCCTAATGCTTGCTCTAGTGGAGAAAGACATTATGCTTCAAAAATGAGAATGGGGATAGGGAATATGCCTGTGAAGTAAAATGTTTACCACATGCAAGGCTTGGTCACCAGTACACAAATGAGAAGCAGGAGATAGGGATGTAGGAGAAAAGAGGAAAAGGAGCTGGAAGGCTGAGAATCCTCCTGTGCCGTTGGAACCTCAGTCACTTCGTACTTTTTCTTTTACTATTGAATGGACTGTAATTCAACAAGGATGGCTGAAAGTAGACATCTTCATTCAGATGGCAGAGCATGTTCCACATCAGGAAACCCATTTTCATCTCCCCTGAATACTGCCTTCCTCCCATGTGCCGTCAGCCTACAGACTAACCATGCCCAGGTCCCTGAGCCAGCGTCTGCGTTGTGCTCTGCAGAGGCAGTTCCACCTGCAGTGCAGACTTTATCCTCTGACGCTTGTTCATCTGTCTCACCTGCTTTCCCACGGCTGAACTGATGATGTGAGAGGACAGACTGTACCAGCTTTGTCTCTTAGACCCCTATGTCCCATGCTATCACACACAAATGTTTATTGATTGAATGGCCCATAAATGTTTTGTCAACAAATGTATGGTGTGGGGGGGGAGGGATGTGCCTATGAATGTGGCTGTGGGCACTTTTCAACCTGTACCCAAGTTCCCCAAAATAACAATTCTCAGAATAAACGTTTCATGAAGAAATACCTAGGCCAGAAGCTTTCACTTATTCTCCGACTAGCTCATAACTTAATTACCCTTCTACTCCACTCTACTCTACTCTACTCTACTCTACTCTACTCTACTCTACTCTACTCTACTCTACTCTATCCTGCCACATAGTCACCATTCCTCAGGTTCATGCAACTGTCTTGCTCAGAATTCAGGCAAATTCCCTATCTCCCACCACCACCACCCACCACACATGAGAGCACATTCACCTTACTCTATCCCAGAATTCTAGTCGCTCTTCCAGATCTTCCACTCTCTAATCCTGACTCCTCTCATTGACTGTAGGTTTTTTATTGACAGGTGATGCTTCCATACAGTTATGAGAGATTCTGTGTTTTGTGGGGTGGGTACTGATATACACTCTTGCTCATGCACTGGGGCCACACGAGGACATCACCTGTCCTGTTCTGTTATCATCCACCTTGCTCACTTGAGGCAGGGTGCTTACTGAACCTGAAGCCAAGAGGCCCAAGTGACCCTCCTGTCTCTGTCATTGCCGGTCGTGTGCATCCATGCTTGCCCTTTTTTATGAGTGCTAGAAACTTGCTCTTACCTCCCCATGTTTGCACAATGAGCACTTTTACCCTCCAAGCCATATCCCCAGCCCTGTACTACTTGTACTCATTTATTTAGTTAGGTTTCTTGAGACAAGGTTTCTCTGTGTAGCCCTGGCTATCCTGGAACTCACCCTGTAGACCAGGATGGTGGCTTTGAACTCAAAAACTCAAAGATCTGCCTGTCTCTGCCTCCCAAGTGCTGGGATTAAACCTGTGCCACCATGCCCAGCTATATATTCTTAATCCCAAGTAAACCAGAAAATTCATATTTAATAAAAGGAATTAACTAACAGTTTATCTATTTATAAGAAGTACCGCAAAGACCGGCAGTTTCAGGAGACCATGATACTGGTCAGTGATGAATTTTGCCTTTCTTCTTACTGGGCTTAGGTACCGTGGTTGATGTAGATGAGAGCACTGCTTTCTCATGGCCTGTGTGTGACCGGTGTGGCAATGGGAGATTGGAACAGAAGCCAGAAGATGGGTAAGGATGCCTGAAATGCCTGGGGCCCACAGGACATGGCAGTAACCCAGCCCCAGGGTCCCACAGTCTTCTACCCTATGACTGCACTACTGGGCAGCAGCATAGAGGCTGCAGTGCTGCTTTGTGGGTTTCGTAATGGAGAACCCAGTCATTGTAGCTCTGGTCTTTAAAATGTAGAACTGAGATGTGTCCTTAGTGCCTTCATTACTAGAAGGAAAAAACATGAACAGGTTAGACAAGCTGCGTGGCGTGCCCTAGGGATTTCCCAGATTTCCCAGGGGACAGAGCAGCTGCATGGCATGTCCTAGAAGTCCTGCAGACTTTCCCAGGGCACGGTGAGCACATTTCAGTAGACACCCCTTTCTGCCCTTTTATCTTACCCCCCCTGGGCTAAGGTCAAGGCTAAATATTTGTCTTAGTTATAGCTTCTTTGTTGCTGTAATGAGCCACAGGGACCAAAAACAAGATGGGGAGAAAGGATTTACTTGGCTTATACATTATACTCCATCTTTGAAGGAAGTCAGGACAGGAACTCAAGCAGGACATGAATGTGGAGGCAGGAATTGATGCAGAGGCCGTGGATGGGTCCTGCTTACTGGCTTGCGCCCCATGGTTTGCTCAGCCTGCCTTCTTATGGAGCCTAGGGCCACCAGCCCAGGGACGGCAACGTTGTCGGTGGGCTTGGCGCCTTCTCATCAATCACTAATTAGGAAAATGCCTTACTGCCCACAGCTGGCTCTTAGGAGACATTTTTCTCGATTGAGGCTCTAACCTTCCAGATGACTCTAGTTTGTGTCAGGTTGTCCTGAAACTCTCCAGCACAGTGTTGATACCATTTGTGTCTCTGGAGTGACTCTGCCTCCCAGTGCACTTTATCATATGACAGACCAGAATGTGTCATCATCACTTGCTCGCTCCTTAGACTAGAGAGATGGCCCTGCCGTTAAGAGCACTGGCTGCTCTTTCAGAGAACCCACATGGCAGTTCACAGTTGTCATGGTTTTAGTCCCAAGGGATCCAGTGCCCTTTTCTGGTTTCTTCAAGCACCAGGAGTGTACATAATGGAGAGAATACATACAGGCAAAACATCATATCCATAAAAATAAGTTTTTTAAAAGAAGCAAAGAGCAAATATCTTCCTGACGCTTAGGGTTATTGACCTTATGAGTACACGAGTTATTTCTGGACTATGTCAAAGAAGCAAGGGAACATGGGTGTATGTGACAGCAGTGTGGGAGTGAGGACGCCAGGGCTGATGAGCAAGCCTGACCTGCCAGCGGGATGGGAAACTCACTCCCCTGACCTCCTGGAAGGTCTGGCCTTCACTTCCTGGAAGGCTACCTTCCCCCATATGCCTCATGAATAATGCCTCTTTGTGTACCCAAGGCCCCCTCAGCAGCTTCCAACTGTTAAGTCATCAGAAGAGTCCCAGTTCCTCGCTGTTTTTGACTGGTTCCAACAGGAGTTCTGACAGCAAAATTTCTCACTGAATGTTTAGAGAAATCTCTTTGCTGTAGAACTCTTCTGATACGTATCTCCCTGGTTGCTTATATCCTTGTGCACCTTCTCACAACAGAGGCTCCTTCTCCTGTGGGGACTGTTCCCAACTGGTCCTGTCACCTCTTCAAAAGAGACAGCTGCATGTCTTTCTGGACTGCCCCACAAGACCTGAGAGCACCGTGAAGGTCAAGGTAGGAGCTCATGTTCGATTGCATGGGTTCACTCTGTGGACAGCAAGGATGGGCTGGAGCTGGGCTACCCATGTGTTCCTTTGTTCACCTTGTGGCACAGTGTGCATGCCAGTTAGGAGATGCGGAAAGAGCGCCTCAGTTCTTTGGAGAAGAGGGAGTCACCTATTCTGTCTAGACAGAGTCCTGATTAATTGAAGGCTCTGAGACTTGCCTACAGAGGAGGCAGACAGCGTAGAGTCAGTGTTCGTCCTCAGATAGGAATCCCTCAGGTGAGTACTTGTCACTTGGTAGAATGCCACTGATCCCTTCTTCCCTGTTACTGCAGCTGTTGGAGAGCAGTATTTCTTTACTTCTGATGTCCGCTGCTTCCAAGGATGGGGTAAGTACAGGGCCAGCCTGAGTGTGCCCTTTGCTCTTGAATCTGTGTGAGGTCGTCCCTGAAGGAAGATCCCTTTGCTGTACATGTTCATTTTCAACAGTTCCTATTGTAACACCACAAGGATTTATGTGTTAACACATACCCACCTTGCCACTGCCACTCACCCATGTAATGCAGGGGCAGAGACGTTCCTGTCTGGAAATGAGAGATGCCGGAAATCTTCCTTCTTGGCTTTTGTTATAGTCACACAGCCTAGAGACCAGACTTCCCAGTCACAAAACAAAATTGCTAAAGACATGCTTTTTTATTACATTTATTGATTTGTGTATTTATTAATGAGTGTGTGTGTGTATGTGTGTGTGTGTGTGATGACCAGCACCTTTACCTGCCAAGCCATCTTGCTGGCCCTGTGCCACACTTTTTAATTTTTACTGATAGAGCTGGATTCCGAATGACTGGATTATCATTGTTATTATTTCTCAGAACTTTGTTGCCTGCCTTGAGAATTATTGTAACAAGACTTAGTAAACCGTGGCATGTGTCTCCAAGAAGAGAATTTTGAAAGTTGGTCCTCAGAGCAGGACTCCAGCCAGTCCTCTGAAATGGCACTTACCTTGTAAAAGCCACTTAAGGCCACCGCAGGGGCTGGGAATGTAGCTCACTTGGTGGGGCACCTAACCACCATGCACGGGCTCAGACCAGAAGTTCAAGATGACTCTTGACTACGTAGCAGGTCTGAAGCCAGCCCTTGGCCATGTGAGACCCTGTCTATAAATAAGTGCACTGTATGTAGCTCATGGGATTGATAACCCAGAACTAAGGCCAAGGCTGTCAGGGTTTAGATGAAATTGGAAACTGCTTAAATACGCTCTGAGGGTTATTGGTCTGAGCTGTGGTTCTCAGCCCTGACCTCACAGGGTGCCACAGCTTCTGTCCCCCTGGTATAAAGCACACCAGCTTTAAAGCCCTTTGGTGGCCTTGACCTCTGACCTGGAACTTTTACCTGAGCTGTGGCTAACACTGTCAATGTTTCTGAATAAAAGAGTCATGCTTTGACACCAAGTTAGAGGACACAGAAGCTGATATTTTTCTTATTGTATAAGTCTTTAGTCACCATGGCCTAAGAATCAAGCCCATTGCATTGCTGACACATGGTCCTCAGTGCCACTGCCTCCATAAGGGACTCACCACAAAGGTGTCCCACCAAGGTAGCTTTTATCTCTGCAGAAAGGAACAGTTGGTAGTTGGTGTCACCCAGATAGGAAAGCATGAGACAGGGACTTGAAGAACTTACAGTGTTTAAAGGCAGGTAGGGAACAGTGTCTGTTGGCTGACATAAGATGAGAGAATGGAAGACACTGGACCAGAACTAGTGAACTGGAGCTTTCCAGTCTGATGTAGATGCTCAGATGGATGCTTTAAAATGGTGGGCTGGGATTTTCGAAGAACACATCCTCTGTGGAGACAGTTGGGGGAAAGCACGGAAAACCTTGCTTGGATGAATAACTAGATGAGCCCAGCCTCCTATGTAAGCAGACTTAAGACTCACAACCATCAATAGCCACACATGTGCATAGAGGCTGATGTCTGCCCTCTGACTCAGTAGCCAGCACAGCACTGATGGGGCCCTCTGTAAGAAAATGTCTTTGGGGACCCAGACACCAGGAACACTGGCAGAAATCCTCCCTCCTTTCATTCCTGTTGGCTGAGCTATCTTGTTTCTGCAACACACTTCTTAACCAGAAGAGAATGCTCTGGTAGCTGAAACCTGCTGGTCAAGCTTTAAAAAGGCATGTGGTCATGTATGTATTCCTGTATGTGGAAGTGCAGGTGTTCATGCACCTGTATATGAGTCTCCTTGGACACTGGCTGTACTGTGTGTGTGTGTGTGCATGAACATGTATGTGTGTCATGTACTTCTACATGAGGAATCCACTTGGACACTGGCTATACATACAAATACATTTTACCTGTGTATGTACTTATACGTACATGTGCACAGATAGTAAGTAAAATAACAAAGAGAGGTCATAGCTCTTGGAGTCACCTCTGTAGGTGCTCTAGTTTCATAGTCCACATCCACAAAGGAGCTATCCACGCTTGGAGCACATTTTAGCAAGCTGCCCTCACCTCTGCTCACAGGGACCACTAGCAGGACCTTTACCTCTGACCTGGGGAGGAGCCTAACAGAAGATGGCAAAGGCCTATGTGCAGACACAGCTGCAAGTCATCCACTCTGGATTCTGTGGGTCTTCTGGTGAGAATGCACAGCCACAACATCCAGAGAATCAAATTAGGGGTCTCCGTAAAAACCATATTCCGTTCCCTGGAGCAAATGTACTGTTTCTGGTTAAGATACACGATGTCACTGTGAATGTGAAAGCAATGGGATTAACTGTTCTTCTTGCTGTTCATTACTGGTTACATTTTAATAATGGAGGGTTGAAATCTGTTCCTTCAACTTTCAGAAAAGGCACACATATATTGTATCTAAAAAAAAAAAAATAGACATGGGATAGCTCAGCAAAATTGTCATTAATGGCATGCAGAAAAACTTGGGATCCATCCCATCACTCAGTTTTTCTCAAAAAGACATGAAATTAAATAAATACTTAAAATCGGAAAGACACATTTTCATATATGTAGATACCTATTCATATGGACAGTACATGATTTGCTGGTGTCCATGTTTTAAATTCATCCTGTTGATTTCCCCAAAGCACATATGACTTATAAAACACGAGTCGAAGGCTCACTCATGGGGAATAGAGCTAAACCTAACGACTTACACAGAAAGGATTTTTCACTGACCTTTATGAAATCCAAATTGCATGCTTTCGAGCGGTGCGTGGTGTTAGCACCTGAGAGGTAAGGCAGGAGAATCAGGAAGCCAAGCTTGTCTTCAGCTACGTAACAATCTCTAGGTTAGCCTGAGCTACATCCCATGGGACCTTGACTCGAGAAAACAAAAAATCCTTACTTTTACAGGAGAAGAACATGAGAATGCTGGGGTTGTCGCGTTCACACTTACACAGGCATTGGTTAGGGAAAATAGTAAGAGGCGCTGACGGAGCTCTCAGCTTCCTCCCTTGCCATCCTTCTGCCATCTAATGGTGACCGGATCCTGGTGCTCTCCCCAGACCTCCCTGTCAGGCACACTGTGAGCTTGCCATTCATGCAGCAAACCTACAGAGAAGTCTTCCTCTCTGGACCAGCACTTCTAATTTTTCCGAGCTGGCTATGGAACCACACTGTAGACCTTGTTCGTTGGCAAAGTATTAAGTAAGCTACATTGGGAAATTGAGTCAGCATATGTCATTCTTACATCCCAAACTGATCCTGATGATTACTCTACAAAACAAAGCATCCAGCACGCTCCACACAGATGTTCTCCATACAGCCCCTTCTGGGTTTCATTGGAATGGTTCATCTCTGCTCCACTGGGCATCAGCTGGTACCCTCAAGGCAGGGCTGCAGCCACTGAAGCCTCCCCAGCCAGGGCTGTTGGCCCAACTTCCTCACAGGCACTGACTGGGCTGGCCACCTTCCTAACTGAGCGTAAGGCATCTATCTCTATGTCCCTTCAGCTGCACTGTATCCCAGCCATAAGTTTGAGAACATGATCAGTACGTCTGGCCCAGACCTGAGATCAAACTATGGGCACAGGTACAATGCCCTTAGGACCCAAAGCTGTGTTAGCTACGTTCTCTGCCCTCTCCAGCTTCCATCTTCTTGGCCAAAGGTGGCCTGAGTTCCTTGTTGCTGCCTTGTCCAAAGGCCAGGCTAGGGTGCCACCACACTCCTCTGCACTGGCCATCACCTTCCCCAGTCTCCTCCTCCAGCTTGCACTTTTATTTTTAGCCCTGCCCTCACTGAATATACTCAGCAGTTAGATCCATGAAAGCCAAGCCAGGGCACAGTGACACCAGGGACTGACCAGTACTTGTGTCTGTCTAGAGATGAAATTCTCCCAAGATTAACTATGTGGATAAAACCTCCAGTCACATCACCACAGCACAAAAAGAAATGTTTACCCCAATGTAACTCAAGAAGAAATAGAATCCAATTGAAGAGGGAAGTTTGGGGCAAGCACCAGGAAATCCTTTGACCAGAAGTGTTGCTAGATTGGGGAAGTGTCCCCAACGGAAGTGGGAGACATATGCAAGCCAAAGGCCCATCCCCCATGGAAGAACAGCACTTCCTCTGCATATTGTCTTCCAAATCCTGTCCTAGGCCAGTTTATCCTGGCAGCCACTAAAAACAACAAGACTCAACTGTCATAATAAAGTGGTTCATTCATTTGCTATATAATAAAGGGGATTTTTATAATCCACAGCCCCAGCCCTCCCATTGGATGGAAGGCTGGAGCTTATGGAAGGAAGGGCCTTTGTCCTGGCTGTGGCTTTGTTGTTGGGAACAGACTGTCCAGGAATCCAGGACTGTTTGGTTAACCAGAATGCTTCTATCACTGCAGAATTATGAAGTAGAGAACATCCTTGGGAAGGAGATGGGACCGTTACTCTGCTTTGTCCAGTCGGTCACTACACAGCAGACCAGCTGCGTCACTCTGGAAGAGATTGGGCTTCTGAGTACAGCGGGAGCCACTGCTGCTCCGCCTCCTCCTCCCTGACATCTGTGCCCTTGGCAGTGAGGCCAGGGACTTGATCTGGGGAAGCCGAATCGTGTTAACTCTGTAGTGTTTTTATAGTTTTAAATTTAGTGCGTTTCTTTCCTTTTTTTTTTTTTTCTGGTAAAGAAGATATTTTGTAAATTAAAATTCAAAATACCTCTGTTCGATCTTTTTTTCTACTTTACCTTCCTACAAAATTGAGGACATTTCTTTGAGTGTTTCTCCTGTCTTGTGTCTTCATTTTGTGCTACTTAGGCACTGTTATTGATCTATTAGGAAATGTGCTTCGTTGTAATTTAAACTGTTTACAATTAGCAATATTGTATGTGTTTTTCTTTGCAGTATTTAATATTCTCTGTAAGACTATTCTGTAAAGCTTCAACCAATATCTCATGTTGAGATATTACTGTTCTGTTAACAATAAATAAATGTCCAACACTTTGTGGTTTTAGTGGTCTAGGAACTGCCAGAGGTGGCACTGTCACCCGTCCACTGTAGGTGAGCTGGGTGTGACGATAGCTGTATAAAACAAATTTCTGTACCTTACTCCACTACACACCTGTCAGAGCCCCTGAAGAACTGCAGAGGGCAAAGATCACAGACTCACAGCAATCCACAAGCCTGCTTTAGGCAGGGATTTGAATTACAAAGCAAAGCAACTACACATTTGGACCTTGGAGTTTTTGTGTTTTCTTCTGTACTGCAACAGGCTGTGCAGACCAGGGAAGGGTTTGGCACACCCAGTATTCTTAAGGAAAAAGGCATAAACTTTGGGAGGTAGGGGTGGGGATTGAGCCTGCTAACATTACAATTACTGGCACTTGGAGCTGCTATATACTATGATATTAATTTGTCCTGGTGCAGATTTTAAAATCTACATGTCCCTAGGTTGAGGAAAGTAAAAGCAAGGAGGGATCAAGTTTCGGAGTCTCAGCTCTCTTCCACCCTCTCACCCTTCAGCAACCACCTAAAAGTTAGGCCAGCTGTTCTCTGGCCCAGGTCTGCATAGCATACTCTGGGATAACACCTTCCACCTAACATGGAGTAGCCATGCCCTCCCATGTTCCTTCCGCAGGGAGTATACAGCAAAAGGAAACTCGTCCATCTCCTTACCCCATGTGGGCAACGCACCTGGTCCTGTGGCTCCCAGGTGCTTGCTTTTCCCTGGTGAGGTCCCAATATGTTGTGTGCGGGAGAGACTGAATATAGGAAGCTGCAGCAATTTAAATGCTTCTTTATTCTTACAAATACTGTAAAAATGAATATAAAAAGCATGCGCAGTCTCTTCCTCTTATCTACAAAAGTCTGTCGGAAAAGTCTTTTCTACAATGTACCTTAGCTGCAATGGTAATAAGACGTAGAAAACGCTACCATTATAAAAAAATAATTTAAGGGGGATTCATATAGCTTCTCTCGCAGTCCAGTGCCCAAGAAACTGTAGCGATTCGGGCGGCGTCTGCTCCCCGCCGTCGGGGTCTGAGGTATCGGTCGTTCGGAGTCTCTAAGGCCCACACCGCGCGTTACCGGCAGTCGGTGCCGGTGGGCGGCAGGAAAGGCGGGCTGGGCAGCTCTTTGAAGAACTGCCGGAGGCCGGCCAGGTCCCGGGTGAGCTGCTCCACACGCTGATGCAGCTTCTCGTTCTCGGCCGACAGCTCCACCAGCTTCTGCTGCATCTCCTGGTTGCGGCGCTTGGCCTTGTCCCGGCTCTTGCGCACAGCGATGTTGTTGCGCTCGCGTCGCTGCCGGTACTCAGGGCTGCCCCGGTCCGGACCCCTCTTGCCGGCGCCCTTCTCTCGGACGGGGCCAGGCGCGAGGCTCGGTCCCGGGCTGCCTCGAGGAGGCTCGGGCGAAGTGGGTGGTGTGGGCTGTGCCGCGGCCGCCAAGCTCACCACTGTCTGCGCGCACACTGCCACTTGCGCCGGCAGCAGGGAGCCCGGCGCGTCGCCGTCGCCCCAGTCGGGTTCGCGCTTCAGCGGGCCCCTGGCGACTGACCCCACACCCGGGGGTCGCGTAGGGCCGCCCTGCAGCAGCTCCAGGCTGCCCGCGCCGGCCGCTTTGTGATTGCTGTTGAAGAGGTCGGCGAAGATCTCGTCGTGGCACAACTCTAGGGTGGGCACGGCAGCCATGGAATCAATGTAGGCGCTGAAGTCGATGGCGCTCTCGTCGTCATACATGGCAGGGGTCGTGGAGCCCGGCTCCCCCAGATCCCCAGGCTCGGGCCCTCGTCCGGGCTTGCCCACCCTGCCTGGCTCGTAGAAGGCCGCGGGCTCTGTGGGCCAGGGTGCGCCGCGTGCTGGGCTGTCTAGGCTGAAAAGAGCGGCGCTCATGGCGGCGTCGGCTGGGCCTGGCGTCCAAGTTGGGCTGTCACCTCGCCGGGACGGACCGCCGCCTTTTCTAGCCCCAGCTGACGCGCACGCCCCGCCCCGGCCCCAGAGGGTCGGGGACCGGAGCAGGGAGGGACCGGGGTGCTGCTGGGAACGACCCGCCCTCTGCCCGCACTCTTGGCCTTCCCTCCTTCCTGTTTGTGCGGTTTGGACCTACTTAGCGGTCTGAGCCTGGAGCGAAATGAAAATCTGGATTTGGCCCCGACGCGCGCGCTAAGCGGGACGCCTTCAGTCATCGCAAAAGCGGAACTGGGACAGGGCTCGGCAGCCCGAGTCCATGGCTTCTGTCTTGGCGCCTCCGCCTCGGGGCCAGAAGGAGTGAACCGTGGTTCGTGGACCTGGGCCTCAGTCCCCGCCGGTCAAGAACGAGCACGGCCAGCATGAGTCTCCGGAAATTCGAACCCGCTCCAGCCACATTTCTCGGGGTGCTGAGGCCCAGCTGCCATCGAGGTTAGGTTCAGCAACACAGCCCGATGGACAGACAGATCGACCGGGCTCTCCGCTGACCACAAAGCCGACGGAAGAGTGACCGCCACCCTAACCGCGCGGTGCGTTTCTCCGCACCTGACAGCGGTCTTGGGTGCTCCGGTAACTCTTCAGGTTGTTAAAGCTGTGCCACCTGGTGGTAGCATAGCATCTTGCTGTTTCTTTTCCTTGATAAGTATACCCAAAAGAGATGCTATTTAAAGTAAACGTGGCTGGCTGAGAGAAAACTGAGATTTACATCAATACTCATAAAGGGGTATTAAGTTGCCAGCTCTCCAAATTTCTTGAAAAGATGAAGAGAAATTTCAACTCCAGCTACTCAGACCTGAGACTGGATGGGGAGTTGAATCCCAGGAGTTCAAGTGCCTGACGGCCTGTCTCAAACATGCAAAAGTCAAGAAAATAATCTGTCCAACATCAGATGTGTCCCTCATAGTCCTCCAACTCTTTCCGATTCACCAGGTGTTTTGACCAACATCAGCTGATTTACAGAGCAGCCTAGCTCCTGACTTCAATTCCCGAGGAAAATCCTAATGATGGGCTGTGGAATAGCTAATGGCTTTTCTGAAAGAAAGGTAAACACAGCTTTGGAATTTTATAATTGCATATGATGTTGATATTTTAACTAATTACCTCTGAGGTTAAAGCCATCGCACATGTGAGTTCATGCACAAGCACAGGAAAACCCTGGGAGAAAGTTCTTGGTTCTTAGCCCTTGGATGCCAGAGAGGCACGATTAAGGAACACGTGTTTATCCCTCAGAAAGGCCTCCTTCCAAGGCTGTTTTCAAGTGAGACAACCTGCTGTTTTTGATTCCTGGGTCCGTTCACTCCATTTATGAAAATGAAGCTGTGCTTACAAGACAGTGGGGCCAATTAGAAACTCAGAAGGTTTGGCCACCGTGGGTACCTGTGGGCACCGTGGGTACCTGTGGGCACTGTTGGGCTGCACCTGAAAGCTCTGTGGAGTCTGTGTTCAGGAACCTGCCAACCTGTGCTTAATTTTCCATTTACCAGAGACAGAGAAAGGCAGCATGGCAGAACAACAAAGTATGAATGTATTGTGACATTTGAGAGCTATCAGAGACCCTTTAAAAATAACAAAGTTTGGCTCCTATGACAGTCATTTGCAATCCTTTCTGAGTGTCCCACACACTGCTCCTATCTCAAGGGCCTTTCCTAGCGTCATGGGGGACTTACTCAGGATGAATATGAACACTTCCGCGCTTTGTTCCTGTGAGAAACACAGCATCCAGGTGCGCATTTTAAGCTCTCCTCGGCACATCTGTCAAAAGCCTTCGAGCTAGAATAGTCCTCAGCACCCTCACATGTAGAACATAGTGGAGAATCCAATGACGCCCAGTCTATGTGGGCATTCTGGAAACCTTGGTGTTTAAAAATTCAGAAAACTAGCAGTGTTGTCTTAGAGTCATGGAGCACTGTCAGACTTGGAAGATCAGTCTAACCAGCCAATCTCCAGGAGATCCTGTTTGCATATTTCACTCCGTACCAGAACAGTTCTCTAGATGGAATATGTATATTCCATCAAATATGTATAAATACTCTGAAACATTTCTGGGTAGTTCTAGGTGAAATGAAATATGAAATCAAGCTTGAAGAGAAGTAAAACTTCCCAGCAGCCAAGAAGTGAAGGCCATCAACTTAGTGGAAAGAAACTCAGCACAATTCAAAAAAAAAAAACAAAATCAAGAACAAGACAGGCTGTTCACTTTCTCTGTTCATATTCAATATAAGATTTAAAATCTTACCATCTACTAGAGGACTAATATCCAAAATATATCAAGAACTCAATAAACTAGATATCTAAAAACTAAATAATCCAATGAAAAAGGTATACAGATCTAAACATAATTCTCAAGAGAAGAAATCCAGAATATCGAAATATTCAAACATTCTTAGACATCATGGAAATGTAAATCAAAACTACTTTGGAATTTCATCTTATACCTGTCAGAATGGCTGAGATCAATAACATAAGTGACAGCGCATGCTGGCCAGGATGTAGAATAAAGGGAACACTCCTCCATTGCTGATGGGAGTGCAAACTTGTACAACTACTGTGGGAATCAGTTTCTTAGAAAAATGGGAGTCAATCTACATAAAGATCCAACTATACCACTCTTGGGCATATACCAAAAGGACACTTGTACCACAAAAACACTTGTTTGCTCAACTATGTTCATTGCTACTCAATTCAGAATAACTAGAAATTGGAAAGTACATAAATGTTCCTCAACAGAAGATTAGATAAAGAAAATGAGGTACATTTACACAAACGTATTACTCAACTGTCTAAAAGATAATGGTATGAAATTTGCAGGCAAATGGAAGGAACTAGGGGAAAAAAATCATACTGAGTCAGGTAACCCAGATCTAGAATAATGTATTCATTTATATGTGGGTATTAGCAAGTAAATAATGATATCAAGCTACAATCTATTGATCTAGAGTATGAGAACAGGGGTGACACATAAATCTCCTTGGGAGGGGAAAATAGAATAGGTTTTGTGGGTCTGAACCAGGTCCTCTTTATACATATTATGGCTTTCAGTTTAGTACTCTTATGGGATTCCTGTGCGAACAAGGTGGTTTCTGATTCTTATACCTTTCCTTGGGCTCTTTTACTTCTGCTGGTTTGCCTTGTGCTAGATCAGGAGGATCAGATGCTGAGGGGAGATAGGGTTGAGAGAGGGAACATAGGGAGAAACAGCTAAAATTGAGGGGCATTTGACATAGTATGGAAAACTAGTACAGTGGAAACGTCCTAAAACATATGGAAGTGGTCCAAATGAACTCTCCAAATAACTGGGGAGACAGAGTCCTCACTGGCCATCTCTTGTCACCAAAAAAAGCTTCCAGTACTAGAACTGGGTTACATCCATTTGAGTTCTTAGCCAAAGGGGTCCCATAGAAATCCCCAAATAACCCAGGCTGATGCCAAGACAAACTGACAGCAAGTCCTCATTGTTGAAGACAATATCTGCACAACTCATTGAATACGGAGAGGTTAAGCTGTTACTTATAGAACCTTCACCTGTATGTTTTAGTGTCTGTGACACAAGCAGACACTCTGCAGGCTACCGAAAGAGAAACATATATGCCAAATCAGCCACAAAACCTTTCTTCTACAATACTGTCCTGCCACAGATCTGCTAGGGCACTGGTGACACAAAGCTTGTGTGGTTGGCCAACCAATGTCTGATGTGAGTTGAGGCCGGCTTCATGAAATGGAACCCACACTTGACATTGCTCAGGTGACCAAGAACTAGAAGTAGACACCTAGAGTACAGACAAATACTACTGGTCTTTAAAAAAAATAGGTAGTGAAATGATTCTTAATATCTCTATACTTATAGATCAATGCCTTTTATTCAGCCATCATCAAGTTTTCTCCTGCAGCAGATGGGAATAAATAAGAGACCCACACCAAATATCACACACACACACACACACACACACACACAGAGAGAGAGAGAGAGAGAGAGAGAGAGAGAGAGAGAGAGAGAGAGAGAGAGAGAGACAGAGAGAGACCTTAGAACACCCATATCTAAATGGGATGTCTCTGAAATTCCTCCCCTTAAAGCTCAGGGAACGTGAAGGAAGATGAGGCAGAAAAAAAGTGTTAGAGCCAGAGGAGATAGAGAACATCTGGAAACCAAGGCCCTCTAAATCAACAAAGTAAAGGTCATATGAACTCACAGAGACCGAGCAGCAGGACAGGGCATGCACAGACCAGGACAGGCATGCACAGACCGGCACCAGGTCATCTTTGCATATAATACAGCTTCCAGTTGGGGGCTCCTGAGTGTGTGAACAACAGCGTTTCTGATTCGTGTGCCTTCTCTTGGGCTGTTTTCCTTCTGTTGTTTTGCCTTGTCTGACTTTAATGAGATGGAGTTTGTTTTATCATATTTTATTTTGTTATGTCTTGCTGGTATCTCTTAGAAGCCTGCTCTTTCCTACTGGACCCAGATGGGAGGATTAAATGGGATGTGAGAGGAACTGGAAGGAGTGGAAGGAGGGAAAAGTGTAATCAGGATATAGTGAATATATAAAGAATCTATTTAAAAGGGAAAGAAAGAAAAATTTTAAAAGCCAGTGTTTTGTGAAGGCATATACTCCTGTGCCTAGAATTTAACTAGCTGCACACCCAGATGAGAAAGCAGAGCTGTTTGACCCAGTGGATCTTATGCCCCAAGTAATATTTCCATACTTTTACATTATTTTTCATATATTCATAAAAGTGAGATGTTATTAGAACCCATGCCTGAAACATTACATTCTTTTTATGAATGCAAAATCGAAAGTTAAGGGAATATAATAGGAGCAATGTCAGAGTGGGAAGCCCCAGGCTCTGGGAAGCCATGGCAGGGATGGTAACATGCCTCAGTACTTAAAGTTCTTGTTGCCAAGTCTGTGACTTACAAATAGGTAGAGAGGGAAAATCACTCTACGAAGTTGTCCTCTAGCTTTGTGTATGGTGAGCTCAGCTCCATGCTAAATGAACCCATCCTTCATCTGAGCATAATAAGTCTCTGCGAGAGTCATGCATCTTGCAGATTAAACGTGAACCTTTAAATTGTCGCCCCACTTAGGTTAGCATGTAGGCCCAAAATATCAAGGCAAAGAAACAAGAAGAAATTTCATGATCTCAATACAAGAAAGATGAGTCTATGTCTTAGTGCCCAGAGGGTAACTATGGGTTCTCAGCACTGTCACCTAGACCTTGCTTCGATCTCCACTCAGCTCCTAGGCACAAGTTGTTGATGGAAAGGAACCCATAGCGCCATTTTGGTGTAAATGTAACTCTTATTCTCCTCTAGTAATTGTCATCTTGGAGGCTTACTGCCTCCATCTGCTAACCCAGGCCTAGTCCTGGAAGCTTCCAGCCTCCAAACATTCTAATCTAGGCCTAGAATGTGTTCAGCCTCTGAGACTTGCTGCTGAAGAAGTTCACCCCTTCTTGTCCTTTCCAATCTCTGGTTGGCTGAATCAGCTGTTCTGGTTCAAATTCCACTCCAAGCTGACTTATGCAATCGCCTCCTCCCCTCCCCCTCCCTCCTCCCCCTCCCTTCCTCCTCCTCCCCTTCCTCCTCCTCCTCTCCTTCTTCCTCTTCCTCCCCTTCCTCCTCCTCCTCTCCTTCTTCCTCTTCCTCCCCCTCTCCTCCCCTCCCCTCCCCACCCCTCCCCTCCCCCCCACCCCTCTCCTCTCCTCCCCTCCCCTCCCCTCCCCTCCTCCTCCCCCCTCCCCTTCCCTCTTCCCCTCCCTCCCCTCCCCCTCCCCCCCCCTCCCCTCCTCCTCCCTCTCTTGGATTACTCTGTTTGCTCTCATACTAACTTTAACAATAGGTTCTAATTCTGTAGCTCCCTCTCATTCTCTGGCTTGTTCTGCCTTCACCTGAGTCTAGCTTTTCTCTCTGCAACTTGTCTCTCTATAACCGTTTGGGTAAAGCTGCCTCCCCCTTTTCTTTTTCCTTTTTTTTTTTTTCTGCACTGCTCTCTCCTAAATAGCCTTCTTCCTCTCTCATGACGGATTTGAAATCTGAGACAAATGCCCAAGTTGCTACACAGTCTGCTCTTGTGAACACACAAAAAGGAAGTAAATGTCTGCGCAGGCTCCTTTCTATAGCGTATTCCAGAGGTAAGCAGTGGCCTGCCTGGTCCTCAGACAATCTAGTGTGATTTGCTAACTGCTGTAAAGGGGAAGGTTCAGGAAATGTAAGTCCTTGCCAGGCTAACTGCTTTTGATAAAAATAATTTTAACTTCTTCACTATTGCATTTGGCTTTTTTATTCAGAGAAAGAACTCAATTTGTCAGATTTGCACCCCAAT
The DNA here is from genome assembly GCF_011064425.1 of Rattus rattus. Taxonomy (NCBI): domain Eukaryota; kingdom Metazoa; phylum Chordata; class Mammalia; order Rodentia; family Muridae; genus Rattus; species Rattus rattus. Next base: position 1,456,315 of record NC_046157.1, read on the forward strand.
CACTTTTATCCACTGAGCTGGCTCCTAAACAACCAAATTATCTTTAAGTTGCATTTTATAATTGCACTGTAGAACTAGCTATTAGTACTTAGCATATTTAATATTAAACTATGTACTGGTGAAGAGTCCATTGGTGAGGAGATCAATGTGTGGAGCATATAATAGTTGTAATATGCCCTGAAAGAGAACATTTCTTTTTTTCTAGAGATTTTTTATTAATAATCAATATTTTATTTATTAACATCCCAAATGTTGCCCTCCCTCCTGGGATCCCCCTCAAAGAGCTCTTTCCCCCATTCCCCTTTTTCTTCACCTCTGAGAGGGTGCCCTCCCTTCCATCCCCTTTCCCTGGGGCATCAAGTCTCTACAGGATTAAGGGAATCCTCTCCCACTGAGGCCAGACAAAGCCATCCTCTGCTACATATTTGCCAGGGACATTGGACCAGCCTGTGTATGCTCTTTGGTTGATGCCTTAGTCTCTGGGAGCTCCCAAGGGTCCAAGTTGGTTGACACTGTTGATGTTCCTATGGGATTGCCATCCCCTTTAGTTCTTTCAATCCTTAGAGTTAGGGGCTAACTCTGCCATAGAGGTCCCTGACCTCAGTCCAATCCTTGACTGTGAGTATTTTCATCTGTCTCAGTCAGCTACTGGTAAAGACTCTCAGAGGACACGCATGCTAGGCACAACATTGGTTGGTGCCCCCATCCCTCCTCTGGGGACCTTGTCTATGTCCTGGAGGTGGTTTCTTCAGGGTCCATCTCTCCACTGTTGGACAGTTCAGCTAAATTCACCCACATTGAGTCCCAGGTCTCTGGGACTTTCTAGAGGCTCCCCCCCCCATCGCCAAGCCCTGGCATGAGCATATTTCCATTCATTCTCCTGGCCCTCTGGGATTCTTTCCTGTCTTCCCCCATGCTGATTCCTGTCCCCCTTCTCCCTTACCCTCTTCTCTCCCACCAAGGTCCCTCTCTCCCTCTGCCTCCCATGACTATTTTGTTCCCCCTTCTAAGTGAGATTCAGGAATCCTCACTTGGGCCTGCCTTCTTGTTTAATGTCTTAGGGTCTATGGATGTATCCTAGGTATTCTGTACTTTTTGGCTAATATCCACTTATCAGTGAGTACATAGCATGCATATCCTTTTTGGTCTGGGTTACCTCACTCAGGATATTTTCCAGTTTCATCAATTTGCCTGCTGGAAGCAACCTTCCACTGAAGAATGGATATATAAAATATGGTTCATTTCCACAATGGAATACTATTCAGCCATTAAAAACAATGGCGGGGTTGGGGATTTAGCTCAGTGGTAGAGCACTTGCCTAGGAAGCGCAAGGTCCTGGGTTCGGTCCCCAGCCCCGAAAAAAAAAAAAAAAACAATGGCATCATGAATTTTGCATGCAAAAGAGGATATTTCTAAAATTGACGATCTCTAAAATTGAATCAGTCTATACCTGGCAAACTGAAGATATTGGAAAACCTATTGAAAGAAGTTCAGAAGTGTAGCCTTTGTGATCTTAACTTTCTACTTCATTAAAATGTTCAATTTTGTCTAAAAGGGAAAGAAGTGATCGATATCAGATTTAATGCTATAAATATGGCTCAATTTGCCATTTTCATTGGAGATATTGATGATATATATTGTATTAGCCAGGGTCATTATAATAACTTACTTGCTGCTAATCGATAGCTGCCTATGTACAGAATGCCCCAAAATCCAAGAATCCAGTAATTGTTCAGTCCACAAGGCTGGATATCTCGGCCGATCTTCAGTATAAACCAGAATCCCAAAGTAGCAAACCCTACTGTCAGTGAAGGAATGGGCTTGCCAATGAGGATGGGAGAAAGCAGAAAAAAGAGAAAGCGTCTCTTTTCCATGTCCTTTGTATAGTCTTCCAGGAGATTATATGGCCAAATTAGAAGTGGGTCTTCCCACCTCAAAAAGATCTAGATTAGAAGTAGATCTTCCCATTTTAAATGATCCAATTAAGAAAAAAAAATTTTCACAGGTGTGCCCAGTCACGTTTGGGTTTTAGTTAATTCCAGATGTAGTCAAGTTCACAACCAACAACAGCCATCACAACTCCACCTCTTATCGACTTGACACACATTATCTCCTTATGCTGTGGTTAATTTAAAAATGAAACAATAACCAAGTCATAGTTATGCCTAGCTTAATATAACTATCCCACATATAATCACAAATGTATTATAAAATTTTAAAATATATTGCCATGTCCCTTAAGGGATATTCTTTTAACATATCAGCTTAAATTTGCTAATCACTAATATTCTCTTAGTTGATGCTACAGCACATGACAAAGAAATTGAAATGAGAAAACTATCTGCATAAACACATTATTAACAGAATACAGCAGAAACACTCATGTCATTTATAATTCTAAAGGCCCTGGGTTCGGTCCCCAGCTCCAAAAAAAGAACCAAAAAAAAAAATTCTCATTCCTGCAACTGTCACATAGCCTTAGCTAGTATTTATAACCACTTTCCTCTACTACCCATTCTGTATTTCCTTGGCAAGTACCTCAGCAGGTCTTATCCTAGAGAAGTGACTTATACATCCATTCCTGATGGATCTGTGCCCTTTGCTATCCTGCTTGGATTAAGCTGTTGTAGTTCTCCACTGACCTTAATCACAGGACATGGTAGCAACTGGAGGCTCCCTATAGGCACTCCTGCACTCCAGACATAATCTTTCCTACCTCTGTGTGGAGAAGCTACTCAATTTCCCCTTGGTAATCTGTGTCAGTCCCTCCATAACACTGTTATTCCTTTCTTAGCCTGTTGGCTTATGAGCATCAGAAGTCCAAAGAGGCCAGAGAAAAGTCTCAGCTTCCATTCCAGTGGAATGTTTGTTGTATTTTCTGGGAGGAATGCTTCCCCCTGGAACCTAAACTTCTAAGCCAGAAGAACTTAAGGGAACAAGAAGCAGGAAATTTTCTAGTGGGTCTCTAGGGGTGATAGTGAATGGAACTATCATCCAATCCTGGACCCATGGATTCTGACTACAGGAGAAACTGTACTATGCATTGAATGCTGGTTTAAAGTGTATACTGTCTTCTGGGAACCCTGCCCCAGCCTTCTTGGCTGCTGCCATCTAGTTGGCATTGTAACTGTACCTTTAAAAGCCATTTTATTTCATCTTTCTATTAGGCCAGTTGCTTCATGATGGTGCAGAGCATGGTAACACCAATGGATTTCATGAGCATGGTCTGTCTGTCACACATGCCTGGCTGTGAAGAGGGTTCCTTGGTCAGAAGCAATGCTATGTGGAATACCATAATGGTGGATAACACATGCAATAATTGCACATGTGTTAGTTTTGGCAGAAACATTACATGGAGGAAAAGGCAATTTTGTAATCAGAATAACTATCCACTTCAATAAGGTCAAAGCATTTTCAGGGAGCATAAGGTTGTCAACCTGAGAGAAGGCAGGTAACTCCTACCAATGCTACCATACAGGGTCTCGGTACAGGGCACATGAAGGGGGGGGGGACTCAGAGAGAGGGGGAAGAGTAAGGGAGCAAGAGCAAGAGGAGGATAGAAGAGAGCAAAGAGGGGGCAAGCAGTCCCTTTTATAGTGAGTCAGGCATACCTGGCTGCTGCCAGGTAACTGTGGGGCTGGGGCTAGAAATGCCAACAGTCATTATTATTATAGAGGTAACCAAGCACACTCTCACTGGATTTGTGGGCCTCTCTACATAAGGAATTGGTGCCTCACAATAGTAGAAACTTTTTCCTGTTGACATGGTGTCAAATTGTAAATACTTGCTTATATGTATGCGTTAATGTTACTCTCAATATTCATCAGATAAGCACCTTTTTACAAGGAGCAAAGTCTGAATGCAGAGAATCAAAATAGGACCAAATGCTGAGAGTAAGTGATATTGGGTTCTCAGTCCCAAGGACATCCTAGAAGAGGGGAGAAAGAACGTAATAGCTGGAATATGGAGGGGGTGCTGTAAAGTATCTTTTATCTATAGCATGGCCACTGTACTGATTAACTCACAGTATCAGGAGCAACCTGCACAAGACTAGGTCTATAAACATTCCTTCATGAATGGAAGGCAGGATCATAAGACACCTTATCATCCCCTGGGGAATAGGTAGTTAATAGTTGCTAAGAAGAGGGTATCCTATTCATCAATGGTATAGCCAGTGTGGTAACTTGCCTTTGGTAACAAGAAAATAATCCCATGCATGTTCATGCAGACAACACTAGTTAAATTCAGTGGGCTACAAGAATATACAAAGATAGGCCTGACCTTGTTGCACAGAAGAAAAGGCTAAGCAGGGAAGATGGGGATGGGAGGGGAGTAAGGGATTCCATGATCGAGGCACATTGCATATTATGAAACTGTAAAGGAACGAGTGTGAAGGAGCTGCAGAAACTAAAGAGCTATGAGAAAACATCTGCGAATCAATGAACAGACACATATCTGAGTGGAAAAATGACAAAAATGACCCAACATAGGAAAACAAAACTTCACCATTCCTAAATGCAGAGCAAAACCGTTTGGTCTAGTTTTTACCTTATTTTATTTTATTATTTATTCTTTAGGTGCTTGTTTGTTTTCTAAGAGGAGATGGAAGATGTGTGGAGAAATTGGGAGAAAGGGAAACTACAATCAGAATATATTATATGAAAAATCTATTTTCAATAAAGACTAGAGGAAAAGGAAGATCTACTTAGAAAGGCTGGAGAGACTCAGCAGTTAAGAGCACTGGCTGTTCTTCCAAAGGAGCATGTTTGATTCCAAGCACCCACAAGACATCTTACAACCATCTGTGACTACAATTCCAGAGTCTCTGACACACTCTAATGGCTTCCACAGACACCAGGCATGCACATGCTGCACAGACAAAACAAAACTTGAAGACAAAACACTAATGCACATACAATAAAATAAAGTAACGACTTTGAGAGTCTACCCCACCCTGTCTTGGGGTGGATATTGCTGTGATAATACATCATGACCAAAAGCAACTTAGGGAGGAAAGAATTTTCTTTTCCGTAACTGGAATTTTTTTTTCTTTTTTTCGGAGCTGGGGACCGAACCCAGGGCCTTACGGTTGCTAGGCAAGCACTCTACCACTGAGCTAAATCCCCAACCCCCCCGTAACTGGAATTTTTTATGCCTGCCCTCGCTCCCAAATAATAACATGGAGACTATATTTATTTATAAGGTTTTGGCCTTATATTTGGGCTTATTCCCAAATAGCTTATGACTCAATTGTCCCACATATACTAATCTAAGTTTTGCCACATGACTGGTTACCTCTCCTCAGTTTCATACATCCCACTTCCTCTGGGTCTTAGTGGCGAATGCCCCCAGTACTGGATTGTCTGCGTCCCAGAGTTCCCCTCTCTGATCAGAAGCCCCACCTTAGTATTCTATCTTTTGCTATAAGCCATAGTCCTTTTATTTTAATCAATCAGAAGGTGCCTTAGGCAGGCAAAGAAGGGCAGAGACATCTTCACACAGTGCACAAAAAATATCACTCCAATATTTCTCCCTTTTACTCTGATAAGAGGCTTTCTCATTATTTTATATAATAAACCATATATAATACAAACAATTATAAAAACTACCATGCAAAACTACATTCACAACAGCCATTTGATTTGGCAACCTTGGAGAAAGTATTCTATTATCTATCCTATCGTGGGGAGCTCAGAGTTTTATACTTAAATCACTTTCTATCATAACTTAAATTTACTGATCTATCAATATCTTTTAGACCTTAAATCATTTTCTTAAATCCTATAAAACTTTAGTTTAATTGCAACACTATAACTATCTAGTCTTCAACTCCATTAGAGACCTAAAAAAAGATAAATATTACCTAAGTAAACAAGAAGTGTAGGCACGCAGCTTCCATAACTACACAAATGACAGAGACAGCTGGCTGCCTGGACATCTCCCAAGGTTCCTCTGCAAGGTTGAAGCATCCACATTTGGCCTTCTGGTCCAGCGAGTGACACACCTTTCTCTGAAGCAGGAATTATGAAGAACTTGCTCACCTCGTTCTTGCAAAGTCTGGCAAGCAACTCTTCCCTGTCCTGCCTGTTCATTGCTTTGACAGCATGCTGCCTGCAGGCGAAGCAAGGACTGTTTTTTGCCCAGTGGCTAGCTTTGCCACATTTGAAGTAAACTCCACATGGAGTTTCTTCAGTGCCCATCATTTTCTTTGGAGTAGTATAGGGATGCTAACAGGAGCACTTGTGTCTCGCTGTTATGAAAGACTTTTATTAATAAAAACATTTTTAAATGCCACGTCCTGAAGATCTTTGATGTTTCTGAAGATCACCTATTTATCTATGGTATATCTCATGGGCAAATGTTGCTTGTTTCTAGCTATCCACTCTCTGCTTAAGTTTGAAAACGTTTACAGGATGATGATAGTTTATTTCTGTAATTAACTAAGTTAGTATGTATCATGACCATAAGTTTAATCGACTATTAGCTTGCATTTCTTAATTATCCTAAATAGTCTGCAATAGCACCTTTCAAGAACCAGAACTTCATATTGTGTTTTTAAATGAGTTGAATAGGTTACCTTAATCTTACCTTAAACAAGAGTTGAATCATATACACAATATGTCCTAACAAAAATATAACCTTAAATTTGTATCCATATACAAAATTCCACAGCAGTGTAAAAATATTCTTGGATTGTTACTTTCTAGTCTACATAGATTCAATAATCTATCCTTTTATACCTTCATTCCTATATCTCTCCTTTTTCTTTGTATCCTTTATTCCCCCTTTCCACCTAACACTAGATACAAGAGAAAGAAGGATAGAGAAAAGAAAAAAACAACAAAAAAGAGATCCCTGGACCTAACCTCCTTTAAATTGTTTCCACCTTAACCAAGAGTGGTCATCTCCGGCTAGACCTTCTTACCTAGGTGTTTTGCAGTTGTTCTGGATGCACGCTTTTTGAGGAAACAGCTGTTGAGACAGTCTGTGAGCTGGATCTCCTGAGCCGTGTGTCTTGTTTCCATTGATGTCTGGTCCTTTTGCTCTGTAAACATAAACTTTTAAAGTAACATAGATTTTGCATTGACACACATATGGAATGTGCAGTGTGTACAAACAAGCTCATTGTCTGAGCGGGTGAAGGCATCTTTCTCTATGTCAGTTTGGACTGTATACAATATCATCTGTGCTGTTTAAAAGGGTAGCCTATAATAATAAGCCCTGAGGATGGCGTAGCCAACCAGATTTATGGGCTACAAATAGACACTTTCATGTCTCAGAGCTGCTCCTAAGTAGAAGGATCAGTATTCAGGTCACCTGTTCGTAGTCCTGCCGGGTCTTTCTCTCTGTGTCTGCAGCCAAGATTTCCTTGGTCAAATCTAATCTTTATTAATTTTGAAGCAATCCATAGCTTTTCTTCTCCTGTTGAAACAAAGACAAAAACTCTTTCCTGATGCAGCACATTTCCTGCCTTCCATTCTGAGGTTATCATATCTATATAGGCTGATTTAACTCAGCAGTCCTTTCTAAAAATCTGGTGCATTTCAGCAGCTGTATTATCTGTCTTATTGTCGTTTACAAAATTTGAAGTCAATAAAGCATCATTTAATCTATCTCTGGGTATCTCTATATCCCCCTTTCGTTTTATCAGCATTTCCTCTAAAGTTCTGTTAGACCTTTCTACAGTTGACTATCCTGCAGGATTGTGAGATATGCCAGTAACACGTGTCATACTACAATGCCTAAAATATTGTTGTATTCTAATGGATACACATACCAAAGTACCACCAGCTTCAGTTTGTAAAGGCATCTCTAAGATAGCTTTCACCTCTAACAAATGTGCAATCTCAGAGTCAACCTTTTCAGAACTCAAGGCAGAAACATACCAAAATCTTGAGTATCTATTGTATAATATATTAACATATGTACATATCTTAATTGTACAAACTTTACAACATATAATACTTAATCTATTGTACCACATTGCCCTAAGGTAGATCATCAAACAGAATCTGCATTCTTAATTCAGCCTGTTTATCTAGGACTTTAATAGGCTGCCATTCTGCAATCTGGTCACAAGGTGGCGATATAGGCTTTAGATTGGATTCCTCTGAAGCTCCTTTATTCTGAATCAGTTTTCACTTTTTTCTATCACTTCCACTCTAGCAATTGATTTTTCAGTCTTTTCCTTCTCTAAGTCTGCTTTATTCTGCTCTCTCCTTAAAAAGATATATAAAAATTTAATCATTAAAAAATGATGATTTGTATACTTATAATTGTAACAAAACTATATAGGATCTAAATATAGTGTTTTATAAACATGGAAAATATTTTCTTTCTAAATCTCTCTTACTCTTTCCTTTCTATAGAGACTTTATTGTGCACATTTGTAGAACATTTTTACTTATTTTCTTTCTTTCTCCTCCCTTTGGAGACTTTATTTCTTTTCTGCTTCCACACTTAGTATTTATCTCTGTAGCTAAGCTTATATAAACTCTCATTTTTAAGGACCACTAATTACTGTAGTAGCTCAGAGGTTCCTCTGTATTCAGGACTTCAGGATCTTGGCTTCCTGCACTCAGTGACCACACAGCCTCATCCTTTGACTTGGAAATTGTGATCAGCAGCAGCAGCTTCTGCTCTCGGTGCTGGCTAGCCTCGGGCTCCACGTGGCTACTAGGTTTCACTTCTGCTCCGTTTTGCCTGCAGATACCAGTTGGAAACTCTGAAAAACTGTGGTTGCTTGGGAAATGTTTCTAATTTCTAATTTCTGAATCTTTTGTCTAAGCTTGGATTCTGTGCCAGGCGGTGGTTGCCAAATGTAGACGTATGGGCTTTACGACACGGAGACCTGGTATATTTATTAAAAGCTTCAGTCATCCATGACAACTTTGGCATCGTGGAAGGGCTCATGACCACAGTCCATGCCATCACAGCCACTCAGAAGACTGTGGATGGCCCCTCTGGAAAGCTGTGGTGTGATGGCCGTGGGGCAGCCCAGAACATCATCCCTGCATCCACTGGTGCTGCCAAGGCTGTGGGCAAGGTCATCCCAGAGCTGCATGGGAAGATCACTGGCATGGCCTTCCATGTTCCTACCCCCAGTGTATCCGTTGTGGATCTGACATGCTGCCTGGAGAAACCTGCCAAGTATGATGACATCAAGAAGGTGGTGAAGCAGGCGTCTGAGGGCCCATTAAAGGGCATCCTGGGCTACACTGAGGACCAGGTTGTCTCCTGCGACTTCAACAGCAACTCCCACTCTTCCACTTTTGATGCTGGGGCTGGCATTGCTCTCAACGACAACTTTGTAAAGCTCATTTCCTGGTATGACAATGAATACGGCTACAGCAACAGGGTGGTGGACCTCATGGCCTACATAGCCTCCAAGGAGTAAGAAACCCTGGACCACCCACCCCAGCCCAGCAAGGACACTGAGAGCAAGAGAGAGGCCCTCAGTGGCTGAGGAATCCCATCCCAACTCAGCCCCCAACACTGAGCATCTCCTCACAATTCCATCCCAGACCCCATAACAATAGAGGGGCCTATGGAGCCCTCCCTTCTCTCTTTAATACCATCAATAAATTACGCTGCACCCTCAAAAAAAAAAAAAAAAAAAAAAAAGGCTTCAGGCACTAAGCTGGGACTGAAGTATTCTAAAGCAATGCTGCTGGCCTGGCCCACTTCCTAGCTACGTGACCCTTTTACCTGCCATCGTAGTCTTGCTCTGGCTCCTCCTTTTTCCTTCAGATCTGGACAGCGGACAGCGATTCCTCTCCTCCTGTCTGAGTGCGTCTCTCACTCTCCGGGCTTGAAGTCCTGCCTTATCCTCTCCTGCTCAGCTTATGCTACGCAGCTCTTTATTTAACCAATTAGACGGCGCCTTAGGCAGGCAAGGAAGGACAGAGACGCATCTTCACACGGTGCACAAACAGCACTCCAACACTTTTCCTTGTGTTTGTTTGGTTTTGCTTTATAACTTATAATTCCTTCACTGAGGGAAGCCAGGATAGAAACCTGGAGGTAGGAAATGAAGCAGAGGCCATGGAAGAGTGTAGTTTACTGGCTTGCCTTTTCTTCGTGGCTTTTTCCACCTATTTTCTTGTAACACCCAGGACCACCAGTTGAGGGATGCCATTGCCCACAGTCACCTGAGCCTTCCCACACCAAACGTCAATCAAGAAAATGCCCCACGGGCTTACTAACAGGCCAGTCCGTCGGGGACACTCTTAACTGGGGTTTCCACTCCAAATTGCAGTGGTTTGAATAAATATGGCCCCTATAGACTCATTTGTGACTGTCTGGCCCATAGGAAATGGCATAATTGGGAGGTGTGGCCTTGTTGGAGGAAGTGTGTCACTGTGGGACTTCTATGCTTAAGCTATATCCAGTGTGGCACACGGTCTCCTTCTGCGGGCTGCCCCTGGGGCATCCGCCATGCTTCCCTCCAGGATGATAATGAAAAAAAAGCTCTGAAACTGTAAGCCCCAATTTGACATTTCTCTTTATAAGAGTTTCCATTGTCCTGGTGTTATCTCCACAGTAATAAAACACTAAATAAAACACAAATCATTCTAACTTGTGTCAAATTGAAACAAAACTAGCCCACATGGCCACCACTAGAGGGGGGGGGGTGTCTAGGCAAGTGTCCAGGCAGCAAACAGCAAAGATATAAGACTGAAACTCAATTTAGATTGACTTCATCAACCTGGATCAAGACTTCTAAAGAGTCTGATCTCAGGCAGTTTATTCCCAACAAATTTAAACGGTATGATTTGGGGAAAGTTTCCTGGTGTAATACAAACCCTGGTGCATAAGCCAGCCTAATTACATGAAAATTTGACTTAGAGTCCACGTCATTTCCTCCAAGAAGATGGTTCTAGAGATAGGGCTACCTGTGTAGCTTAAGGGCCTAGGGAAGGCTCTGGCCTGGTCTTGGTCATACAGACAGCACAGAGTCATTTGAGCCATTAGTCACCTCTGGTCGTGGTTGTGGGAGCTTGAAGGAGCCTCTGGCTGTACACGTAAGGGTATTTAGACTATTAGGTGTCTCTGGTCCTAGTTGGGGGAACTTGGGAGGCCCTGGCTGTCGATGTCATGTGGATGACACGCTACCTCCAGTTCTGCTGGCAGAAGCTTGATATGGTCTGGCTCAACAGACAATGGGGGTCACCAGGCTGTTCATTCCTCCCAAGTCCCAGCTTTCTTACACCTTTCCCATCGGAGAGACATCCTCTGGGCCTAACGTTCCTGGTTTCTCTGAAGATCTGTGGGCATAGGACCTTTGCGCTATGCTCCCAAAACACCATCAAAAAAGAAATGACAGCAAATAATGGAGATGATGTAGGGAAAGGAGAGCCTTATCTATTTCGAGTGGGGGTGCAGACTGCTAGAACCACAGTGGAAATTTTTATTGTGCTTTCTCAAAAACTAACCATAGAACTACCACGTAATCCGGTGTCCTGGTTGACTTTTCTGTTGGTTTGACAAGATCTTGGAAGCTAGAAGAATCATGGAAGAGAAACATCAATTGAAAAAATGCCTCCAACAAAGGTTGCTCATAGGCAAGTCTAGGGCGTTTTCTTTATTAAGGATTAATGAGTAACTGATATGGGAAGGCCCAGTACTCTATAATGAATGGTTTAACTCCTGGGCAGGTGGTCCTCACAGTATAAGAAAAAGGGTGGAGCAGGACAGGAGACGCAAGCCAGTAAGAAGCACTTATTGCCTTCGTGTTTCTACATTGAGTTCATATACCTCAGTGGTAGGTATATAAGATGAAATAAAGCTTTCCCTCCTCAAATGGCTTTCGGTCATGGTCTTTATCACAGGAACGAAACCCTGACTAGGACATCCACTTATACCACTCTTGGGTTTATACCAAAAGGAGTCTACATACTACTTCATAGATTCTTGGACACCAGTGTCTACCGCTGTTCTTTTCACAATAGCAAGGAAATGGAATAAGCTGTGATAGTATGAGTAAGAATGGCCTCACAGGATCTACTTGGCAAAACTGTTTGGGAAGGATTAAGAGGTGTGGCCTTGTTGGAGGTGTGCCACTGGAGGCAGGCTTGGTGCTTCGAATGTGTGATAGTTTGAATAGGCATAGCCCTCATAAATCCATGACTTTGTATGCTTGGACATAGGGAGTGGCACTATTAGGAGGTGTGGCCTTTTTGGGGGAGGTGAGCCTTGTTAGAAGAAGTGTGTTACTATGGAGGCAGTGCTTTGAGATCAGATATGCTCAAGGTATACAATGAGGTAGATAGTCTCCTCCTTGCTGCCTGCAGATCAAAATAGAAAACTTTCAGCTCCTGGTCCAGCACCATGTTTGCCTGCGTGCCTCTCGCCCTGATGATAACGGACTAAGCCTCTGAACCTGTAAGCCAGGTGTAATTAAATGTTTGCCTTTATAAGAGTTGCCATGATCATGTTGTCTGTTCACAGCCCTAAAGCCTGAACTAAGAGAAAAAGATTCATACCATTCCTGGAATGCTCTCTGCCTCCTGGTGGCTCAAGATGTGAACTCAGGTTTTCCTGATGCCACCACGGACTCTAACCCATGAGCCCAATTAAATGCTTTCTTTCTTTCTTTTTTTTTTTTTAAGATTTATTCATTTATTATATATAAGTACACTGTAGCTGTCTTCAGACACACCAGAAGAGGGCATCAGATCTCTTTACAGATGGTTGTGAGCCACCATGTGGTTGCTGGGAATTGAACTCAGGACCTCTGGAAGAGTAGTGGGTGCTCTTAATCGCTGAGTCATGTCTCCAGCCCTAAATGCTTTCTTATATAAGTGGTCTTGGTTGGTGTTTTATCACAGTAATAGAAAAGTAACTAATGCATGGCTCACCCATTAATAGATAAACTGATAATGAGAATATGCATGCATGTAAGTGTGGTGGAATTTTTATTTATTTGTTTAAAAAATGAAATTTGCAGGAAAATGATTGGAAGTGTGAAGATTATACTAGGCATTAGGCTAGTCCCAAAATGATACATACCATGTATTCTCTGTCCTATATACATCTTAGATTCTAATTGTTAGTTATGTGTTTGTAGGTAAAAATATATGTCAAATATAGGTCATATAAGTACCCATGAGAAGAAAAAATATTTTAAGGGAGAAACTGGAGAAGACAATAGGACTCATGAGTGATTAAGGTGGAAGTGGGGAAAATTAAAGACCTTTACATGTAGCAGGAATATTTGCATACAATATACATTCTCATATAGCAAGGAAATAGGGAGGAGTGGCATTTTGACAAATGTCTAAAACTGAAATGGTCACACATTTTGTTACTCAGTTTTCTCTTAGGATACAAATTGACACAAAACCACAATTACATGAAAATAATTACAACGAATAGAGGTGACTCAGTTAAGCCAGATCAAGCTATAGCTATAACCAGGTTATAAAGACCCATGAAGTTTAAAGCTTATACCTCTATCTATTTGAAATATAAGAAAGGCTCAAGGATATAAAGAGAAAAGGCAGAGGCTTATTGTGTAGAGTTGAGACCTCTGTCTTATGAGCAAGAGGGGGAAACACCTGTCCAGTGTCACCTCTTTAAACGTTTTAAATTTTTATTTTGTGTGTGTATGAACACTTTGCTTGCATGCATATCTGTGCACCAACTGCATGCCTGCTGCCCAGAAGACTGTGTCAGGTCTCCTGCCATTGGAGTTACAGATGTTTGTTAGCCATCGTGTGCTTGGAATTGACCTTGGTCTTGTAGAAGAGCAGCCAACCCTCTTACCTATTGAGACTGCAGGCCAACCCCAGGTCAAAACTTTTTATTTTGTAATTTGTAGTGAGACCAAGCTATATTCTCAGTGCTTAATATATATGTAAAAAAAAAGAATATGATTTGGAATACTCATACCCTGGGGAGACACTGCCCGTGTGTCCAGTATAAACATGGTATCTTAGTTATTTTTCTATTACTAGGATAAAACATGATGACCAAGACAACTTATAGAAGAAATAGCTTATTTGGGATTTATTGTTTCAGTAGCGTAGACTCCATGATGGTGCAGCAAAGGAATAGCTTAGAGCTAGTATTTTGAGACACAACAACAAGGCAGAGAAGAGACATGGAAATGGTGCAAGTATTTTGAAATATCAAACCTGCCCCAAATGCCACAGTCCTTCTAACAAGGCCACACACCCCAATCCTTCCCAAACAGTTCCACCAACTCAAAAAGGAAGTATTTATAAACGACCTCATGGGATCATCCTAATTCAACCCACCACAACTGGGATAACTGAAGCTGAGTCCTTTACCTGGATCAGATGCCATGAACCCACCCATGTAGCCATTGGGGCATCGGACATTTTCTAAAACTCTAGTACCCATTCTTTCCTCCAGACATCGCTGGGGACATCCTCATCCTGAGTAAGACAGTGCAAAGTTTAAAGACATGGATACAAATAACAACTAGGTTATTGTTTTGACATAAGAACACATGAATCTAAACTTGTTTCAGCCTTTTTCATGGTTCGTTTTTCTACAGCTGTGATAAACGTGGGATAGAAAGGATTTATCTGGTATACACTTCCCCATTATGTGTATCACTGGAAGCCAGGGCAGGAATTCAAGGTAGAGACTTGGAGACAACAGGAGAATGCTGCTTACTGGCCTGCCTCTGTGTGTGTGTGTGTGTGTGTGTGTGTGTGTGTGTGTATACAACACCAGCTCAAAGCATGACTACATCAAAATTCTTTGCAAAGAACATCTGATCTCTTCCATAAAAGTGAATACTACAGACTGAGAAACAATGCTCAAGAAAATGGTCTAAGGAGAATGACTAAGGGAGCCAGGTATGCCCTGGCCTTACAGAGAACCCAGAGGTCATCTAGGCTCTGTTCTAGGCTCTGTTCTACTGTGAAGTACATGAGACTCTCCCATCTACTGACTGAGAAGCAATGCTCAATATAAAGGTCTATGGAGGAAGAATCTAGGGGCGTCACATGTGGCCTGACCCATAGACCGCACAGGTCACCAGACTATTAGTACCTCCATTCCCAGTCTTCTTGGAAGAAAACAGGTTATGCTCCTCTTCCATTGAAGAGAGAGCCCTGCATGTTTAACATCCCTAGTTTCCCCAGTGCTTCTCTGTGGCCTTGTGCTTTCTACAGCTTGCCCCTCAGACTCATATTCAGCTACCTTTTACACCTCCCAAGATGACCTGTCCAGCGATGGCACCTCATGGTGGCTAGGTCCTTCCCCGCATCACTCATTAATCAAGAAATTGCTGCACAAAACTGACTGTAGGCTAATATGATGGGGCCTTTTCTTCTGTAGAGATTCCCAGATTACTCTAGCTTGCATCAAATTGACAAAAAAACAAAAAAAAACAAAAAAAAAAACAAAAAAAAACAAAAAAAACCCAACCAGGACAGCCTTGAAAGTTGTAGAATCCTCTTCCTTATCTAGTGAGACTACGGAATTGAACAGATATATCCTTATAAAGAGAGAAGGCAAACTGGCAACACAGTGCAAAAGAAAAGACCAGCCATTCTCCAGTGTGAGGCTATCAGCATCACAGAAAGTAAAGACAATAGTGAGTGCCTTTACAATTTTAGGGTTGTCTTAGTTATTTTTCTATTTTCTATCGAAGAGATAACATGACCAGGGAAGCTTATAAAAGAAAGTATTTAATTGGAGTTCATCGTTTCTGAGGGTTGTCCGTGACCATCATGGCAGGGAGCATGGCCACAGGTAGCAGGCACAGTGCTGAGAACTTACATATTAAAACAACAGCCACAAAAGATCTAACTGGGAACGGTGTAGGATTTTTAAATCTCAAAGCCCACCCTCAAGGACACATCTCCTCCAATGAAGCTAAACCTCATAATCCTTCCCAAATAGTCCCACCAAACTGGGTATCAAGCATTCAAATATAATGGCTCATAGGGGCCATTCTCATTCAAACCACCATAAGGATTCAGGCACACATCCAAATAAATAAGTAATAAATGAATGTAATAAAGAGAAAAGTTTGAAAAGTATATTTTACTATATATTTTAATAACAAGAGTCAAGAGAAAGAAAGGTATTCAAAAAAGGACACTAGGCAGCTTATTTGGATTTATCTAAGTGTTAATCACACTTCGTGGCCTTTACAATCATTATATTGTTATATAATTACAATATAATTAAAACACAATTATACTATTGTAAAGTCTGAAGCTACTGTTCCCACAGGGTTCCAAGGCAGGTGCTTCCCGAGGAAAGGGGTCATAACTGATGAGGTAAAGCTGTAGATGAGGTAAGAGTAAGGTCAGAGAATATCACTGAAAACTAAGTTAATAGTCTTGCTTTGGATTTTCAGAAAATATCTGGAAAGACGTGAAGCTCTCCCCTAGGTCATAAATACTTGGTCCTTGTGTGGGATGATGTCATCACGCGGGTATAGGCAGGTACAAGATAGAGTGAGGCCTGTCATTGGACGAGAAGAAAGGATGGGCGGGAGAAAAGTTTTAGAGGGAGAAGGAGACTAGAGAGAGGCAGGGGAAGCAGCAGAGAGAACATGGGGGCTGACATTAAGATTCCACTCTGTGTATTTACAGGTTGTTATGAATATTCTTAAGGGATGGATGTGTACAGGAATTTGTGGGTCTAGGTGGGCCGTTATATCTTATCAATTGGATCAGAGGTTATTGTGTTGTGTGTTCTTTCATGTGGCAATTTAAGTTTAAGAGAGTGTATGGCAGCCAGAGACACTAAGTTGCCACAGAATTGGGATGTATATTTCTGTCATGGTGGCACCTGCCTTAGGAACTAGATGAGTAGAGAGATTGCTGCCAGGCTCAGAGAGAAGCCATCGGCAGTGTGATATGGGTGGAGCAGAGCAGGTGAGACGCTTTGCTGACTGAGATAAAGATATCTACGAGATATCTTGGGACACTACAGAGTGGGATCTAGTGCGGGATAAAAATACAGCATTTTTTTTTATAATTTTACAGCAACATCTTTGTCTTAGGGTTATTGCTGTGATGAAACACCATAATCAAAAGGAAGTTGAGAAAGAATAGAGGGCTAATATCCAAAATATATAAAGAACTCAAGAAATTAAGACACCAACAAACCAAATAACCCAATTAAAAAATGGGGTACAGATCTAAATGGAGAAGTCTCAATAGAAGAATCTCAAATAGCCGAGAAACACTTAAAGATAATCATCAGGGAAATGTAAACCTGAAATTCCACCTTACACCATCAGAATGACCAAGATAAAAAAAAAACTCAAGTGACGACACATGCTGGTGAGGACGTAGAGCTAGGGAAACACTCCTCCATTGCTGCTCGGAGCAAAATCTTGTACAACCACTTTGGAAATCAATTCGGTGGTTTCTCAGAAAACCGGGAAGAGTTCTACCTGAAGACCCAGTCATCCCGCTCCTGGGTATATACGCCAAAAGGTGATCCACCATACCACAGACACTTGCTCAATTTTATTCATAGCAGCTTTATTTGTAATAGCCAGAAACTGGATACAACCTAATCATCCCTCAAGGGAAGAATGGATAAAGAAAATGTGGTACCTTTACAAAATGAAATATTACTTAGCTATTAAAAACAATAACAGCATGAAACTTGCAGGCAAATGGATAGAACTAGAAAGGACCATCGTGAGTGAGTTAACCCAGAAAGACAAGCATGGTATGTTCTCATTTATAAGAAGCCATAAACTACAAGATAACCACACTACAATCCACAGACCAAAGAAGCTGAGTAACAAGGAGGGCACAACAGGGGTTGCTTGAACCTCACAGAGAAGGGGAAGTAGAAGAGGCATTGAGGGCAGAGGGAGGGAGGAAACTAGGGGAGCGCGAAGGGTAGGAGGAGGGATGAAGTGGGAAGAGGTATAGGGTATAGGGAGAAAAACGTGGCATTGGGGAGGCATCTCTGGGGTGAGCTAGAAATCTAGGCTAATGGAAACTCTCTGGAATTCATGAGGGTGAGCCTAGCAAGACTCCCATAGGAATATGGAATCTGAACCAGTCGTCTCCTATAATCAGAAAAGACTTCCAGTGGAGGGACTGGGACACCAAACCAGCCACAAAACCTGAGACCCACAATTTGTCCTGCCTACAAGATACACAGGGGTAAAGATGAAGCAGAAATCGAGGGAAAGGCCAACCAATGACGTCCAGCTTGAGACTTATGCCATGAGAGAGAGCCCACCCCTAACATTATTAATGATATTTTGTTGTACTTGGACATAGGAGGCTAGCATAACTGTTATCTGAGAGACTTCACCCAGCAACTAATGGAGACAGCTACAAAGACCCACAGTCAAACATTAGTGGGAGTCTGGGGAATCCTGTGGAAGAGGCGGGAGAAGGATTGAGGCAGCCATTGAGGTCAAGGACACCTCAAGAAAATGGATAGAACCAACTAATCTGGAGCCATAATGGCCCATAGAAACTGAACCATCAGACAGACAACATGCTTGGGATGGACCTAGGCCATACATAACTAATAGTTGTGCAGCTTCAGCTTCGTCCTAACAGTAGGATCAGGTGCTGTCTCTGACTCAGTTGCCTGCCTTTGATCCATTTCCCCTAACTATGTTCTTGCCTGGCCGCAATAGAAGATGTGCCTAGTCTTACTGCCACTTGGTATGCCAAGGCAGGTTGATATCCACGGCAGGCCTCCACAGGAAAACGGTGCGTGGTGGGGAGATGAGGAGGAGGTATTGGAGAAGAGAAGAGGGAGGGGAAGATGTGATTAGGATGTAAAGTAAACAAAAAGAGACATATAAATAAATAAATATTGAGTAAATTCCTATTGAATTATTGTTGGCTAATGTAATATGCCTTCTAAATTAAAATGTTTAGTTAGCGGATAAAATCATATTTTATTGAAAGTCAAGAGAAATAAGACAAGTTTTCAAAACTGAACCGAAACAGAAAAGGTTGCAGTTCACAGAACAGCCAGATAGCAAAGGATTCACGGTACTGTTTCCATGCTTCAGTTTCTTAGGAAGACGCTACCTACAACAGCTACCTCAGAGATTGCTCATAATTTAGGAAACAATAAGTCTTTTCTCAGAAAGCAGACTAGGATAGGAACTGAACCGTGTCAGGATAAAATATCCACAATACGGTTCAGCTCACGGTGCCAGAGTCTGAATACCTCCTCTCCCTGTCTTTAAGCCCTTACTCCTGCAGCAGATTCTGGCTTTCAAAAGTGCTTCGTAGAAGCTTGTATGCTTATCTTAGTTCAAAAAGGACTCTTTTACTGAATCCCTGAGGGTATTCAAATTTAAAAGTATTGCATTGATTTATTTTAATTTATTTATTTATTTTTTTTACCTCTATGGATGATTAAAGAGCTACTGAGTTGCACTGATGTTTATGTGACTTTGGGTAGCAAGTTACTACAGGAAACATAAACAATTTGAAAACATAACCAACTACACTAACAGTTTTTTATATTCAGTACGTGCCCTGGAAAATACTGCATGCTCTTGTGTTTGCTCCATTTATTTGATGTAAACCTACTTACTTGGTCCTGGAGAACAGCAATGGACAGAAAGTACCTGTTTTGGAACTTATATTCCAGTAAGGAAGTAATTAACAAGTAAAACATGAGGTACTTCTGCCCTGGTTACTAGTCTATTACTGTGAGAAAACACCACAAGCAAGGCAACCTTTAAAAGAAAGCATTCAAATGCGGGGTTTGCTCAGTTCCAGAGAGCTAGTCCATAAGCACCAAGGCAGGCATGGCCAGGTAGAACCAGCTAAGGGCTCGCATCTGATCCACAAGTTGCAGGCAGAGAGGCGGGTGGGAGAGAAGGAGGGGGTGGAGGCAGGGAGGAGAGAGGGGGGAGAAAGTGGTTCAGGTATGGGCTTTTGAAATCTCAAAGCCTATCCCCCAGTGGCACATCTCCAACAAGGCTGTATCTCCTACTCCTTCTCAAATAGTTTCACTAAACTATAGACCAAACATCCAAATATATGATTCTACGAGGGTTTTTGTTTCAAATCACCAGAACAAGTGATTAAAATAAAAGCTATGGAAAAAATGTTTCAAGAAACAGTGAATGTGTGTGTGTGTGTGTATGAGAGTGTGTATGAGAGTGTGTGTGTGAAAGTGTGTGTGTGTGTGTGAGTGTGTGTGTGTGTGTGAGAGTGTGTGTGTGTGTGTGTGTGTGTGCGTGCACGGAGTGCTTGTGAAAAAGTAACATTTAAGTAAGATGAAGATCTATGATAAAGATCTGAAGAAAGTCAGAGATTCCAGAATGGACTTCTAAGGCCTGTTGAACACTTACATACAACTCTTTGTTTAGTGATCACAGCAACACTATATGTAGGTACATTTATTATTCCCATTACGGACAGGAAATTGACATATAAAAATATACAGAACACTGCTTTTGGTCCTCCACTTGGTGTTTCCAAGGCCTGCTGTTCTTTCTCATGACTCCTACCTCCAGAGCTTTCCTCATGACCTTTGACCGTGTGGTCTGTTGGGAAAGGGTGACTAGTCCTTGATTTCCTCCTCACTTCCTTGATGCTTAGGTAAAGCAGGAAGCTGTACATTGATTGTATAGTTAGGAACCTGGGGAGGAGAGAGGCTGTGTTCCCTAACCATTCCAACGAAGGTACAAACCCTAGCAACCCAAGGAAAAGACCTCACTTGATAACTAGCATAGATGCTTTTCTTTTCTCCCAAGCAGCATCAGTTGTTAACCGTAAGGTCAAGGACCCTCCTGTTGAGCTTAGCTCTTGTTCTCAGAACTCAACTAAAAGCATGATAAACTCAACAAATTGCAGATTTAAGTG
This sequence comes from Rattus rattus, assembly GCF_011064425.1. NCBI lineage: Eukaryota > Metazoa > Chordata > Mammalia > Rodentia > Muridae > Rattus > Rattus rattus. Next base: position 1,477,122 of record NC_046157.1, read on the forward strand.
AGAGCCCTCTTCCATGAGTTCCCTACAAAGAGCTTGTCATAAAGAGGGCTTACTCAACATTAGAAGAGCTATTAACATATGTATTAAAAGTCATCTTTTCTCTGGGCCTCTTATTGGAGTTTCTCTGTGTGGGCATGTTCCTTAAGAAGGAAGTGGGTGGACAAGAGCGCACTGGGTACAATTTGTGTATTTGCAAGTGCAAGCAGAGGCTTTCACTGAGGGAGAACATATGTTTCTGGGGCTCCATCTGTGCAAAAAGCTCGGCATCCTGAAGTACTAAGGATTAAAAAAAAAAAGACTTTTTGAATACTTCTATTTCATACATCTTTCATAGTCTGTGAACATTTGAAACAGTGTAACTGACCCTAATTAACTAGAAGTGCTACTCACAGCCCGAGAAACTCCCAGCTGCACCTGTCCTAAGGGCAGCTCCTCCCACAATCCTTCGGGAGCCCAGTGTACGTGGGGCTTCGGAGGACGTGCTCGACCAGGGCCTGAGCGCGCCGGCTTTGCAGGAGCCACGCCTCTGTCCCCTGCGGGCCTGGGTCCCTGCGGGGCGGGGCGGGGCGGGGCGGGGCGGGGTGGGGCGAGGCGGAGCTTGCGGCGGGGCAGGGCGGGGTTTGCGGCCAGTCCCTGCGCCTCTGCGGCTCTGCGGGCAGGTCCTGGCAGTCCTTTCCTGGTCACCTTGCGGACGCCATGGCGATCCCAGGCTCACTGGGCGAGTGTGGTTACATCCGGACCGTGCTGGGCCAGCAGATCCTGGGTCACCTGGACAGCTCCAGCCTGGCCTTGCCCTCCGAGGCCAGGCTGAGGCTAGCGGGCAGCAGCGGCCGCGGCGACCCGGTGGCCCGGAGCCAGCGGATCCAGGAGCAGGTGCAGCAAACCCTGGCTCGCCGGGGCCGGAGCTCTGTAGTCGGCGGTAAGTCGAGCCCCACCCGCGGTGTTAGTCGTGGCTCTCAGCAGTGCGGACTTGTGTCCGCCCGCCCACCTGTTGCTCACCTTCCCTTTTCGGACTCGTGGTTGGTCGCTTTCGAACACGCTTCCTCCTTAACCTTTGGTTCTGGTCTACCGTATTCGAATGTTAATTACACAATTGTCCGTATTAATGAATTCGATCGGTCCGAGTTCTAGCCGAGATTCTAAAAGCACTTTGAAATTTTATGCAGACTTTGGTATGTGAGATTGTTCTGGAGAAAAGCGCTTTTGGCTTTTATTTAGCTGTTTTAGAGTTTAGGACTCTCCGTAAATATTTTTAGATAGAAACCAAACCCTGAAAGCCGTGCGGCTCCTCTATCCTCTAAATTGAGGTTACCTCTCCCAAGTACTTAGAGGAGTGCTCCACTCTGTATCTGCAGTGAGTATTTGATCTGCGACTGAACAAACTGGGCGAGTCGGCTTTGGGCCTGGGAGCAACCTCAACACCCTGCGGAGGATAAGGAGGAGGAAGGAGACTTTGGCCAGGCTGAAGGTAGCTCCGCCTGCCCACCTCACACCCACACACCAGCACCAGCACCAGCACCAACAGATGCGTGGGTGCAGAATCGTCCTCGTTAAAAAAAAAAAATCAACCCCCACCACACAGACTAGTTGACAGAAGTGTGGTCGATCAGAAAGATCATCAGAAGCTCTGGCAAAGGTGGTTACCATTAGGAATAATGCTTCTGTGCCAACGTGTGGATTCCAAGTAGCAGAGTCTGGGAGGCTGTACTCTTTAGTTTGTCTAAAGGTTAAGGCAGTTGATGTTTGCATACTTGAAGAGTAAAGAGGTGTCTAATGATTGTAAGCTCATGTAACTGAATGCCTATAATGTCCCTCATTAGGTTGTATGGTTCGCACCTTATATTGCCTTTTTAAAATGAGCTGTGAATTGGTTTTTTCTTTCTCTTTTCATATATGTAGATATAGATATGATTTTTAAGATACACCCTCCAACTTCCTGTCTCTGCCTTCCATGTGCTAGGATTGCAGCCATGAACCACCTGGGTTTTCTGTGGATCCAAGCTTAGAGTAGGAACTGAGCAAATAAATAAACCAAGATTCCAGGTAGAAAGTAGCAGAGGTGGTATATAAAAGCCAAAATGTGGAGTTTTAAACTGATCATTAATTACAGCATTAAGTGTTTGATTACAAACACAGAGTGATTACTTGGAAACCAAGCTTCCCTGTAATGAAGCTAAGGAAAACTAAGGACGTTCTAAGAGCATGGGAAGGTTTACACAGGAAAGAACGGCTTTAGTCCTGGTGAGAAAAAAAAAAAAAAACCCAAAAACAAAATTTAGGGTCAGGAATGTGGCGCAGGACTCCAGGATGACTGAGCCAGTGCCTGGCTGATACTGGCTAATCCTGCCATTGCATCCTGTAGTGTTAACAGTCTCATGCCCAGTGCTAGCCTGGAACTAAAAGCCTTCTTACTTATCCTGTAAGGGTGGCCAGCCCAGAATAACAAGCGGGCATCAACTAGTAAAGAGACGGGGCGGGGGTGGGGTCCAGTTTGGCAGGAGAACTGGGGAGCTTTGATAAGCAACTATTATACAGCAGACTGTCATCTCCAATCTCGTGTCTCCATTTCACTATGTCCTTAAATGAAATTGGAAAGGTAGATGAGCTGGATAAGGTGATCCGTTTCAAATGGGAGGCATAGGTCTGTCAACAGTTGTATGATGAGGGTCCAAGCCGCACAAAATTGGTGTCTCCTCTCTATGAAATAATACAGGAGCTGTTTGGTTAATTCGACCACTGCCACTGAATGTGTTCTTTATCAAGGGGCGTCATTCAGGTGCTGAATTAAACACACATTGGTAACAGGAAGTTTAAACCCAAGGAAACGCAGTCCTGAATCAAAAGCCCTAAATACCCAGAAAACAGCAAGGGTGTCATAGAGCATTCAATGCTAAACAGAATTTTGAAAATCTGGAGGAACTGTGATACTCGCTCCTCACCCCAACCCCATACTCTGAAACTAGGGTTGTTCAATCTCAGAAATGTGTTAGGATTGTGCACTGAAGTAAGCTGGAGATGTGTTACTGTAGAAGAGGTGAGTGTGAATAGCGTAGCCGAGTGACGTGGGAGAACAAAGGCACAGCCTTGGTGCTTCTGTTCAGCTGAACAGTTCTTCCAACTAAGGGATAAAGCTCCGAGCTATTTTTGATTACAACAGAGCTCTTTGGCAGGCTACACAGAAGTGCAGCTTAGGCGAGGGTAAAGTATCAGACCCCTACTCTGAAAGGAAGTCAGCTCCCATGTACCCTGGAGCAGTGACAGAGGTGACTCCCACCTGTTTAACCGAAGCACTTTGAAGGTGTCTGGGACTCTGGGTGACTGTACTGCTTTTTCATTTTCCTTATGTCCTTGTCCTGTCTGAGGTGCAGAAACCCAGCAATGCTGAAACAGTGCTGATCTGGAAAGAGTGACCTGATGTTACTGCCCTTAGCCCCAGTTCCCTGGAGAATTCTGGATTGTTGACATACCAGAAAGGACGAGGCAGCAGACAGGCTGCTGAGAGATTTGCGGTTAATACCCTGTAAGGCTCTTTCGCTCTCCCTGCCTTCCTTACGGTGTATGTCTTCACTCTAAGTCACTCACTGACTTTGGTGTCATTTTAAACTGCTGAGTATTTTAAAGTCAGTTTCATCTCTTAGGTCCCAAAGGTGTGTATGTGTGTGGCTGTTGTTATAAAATATGCATGTGTTTTATCAAAATTTAAAATCTTAGAAAAGTCAGAATGAAACATTTAAAAGTGGCAAAGAAAGATAGTAAAGATGGCCAAAACAAACAAACAAACAAACAAACAAAAAAAACCCTACTCTACTGTAAAACGCTGTCTTACTTTATTACATTGTCTTTCTAGTGCCTTAGTAGGAAGAAATGCACAGTGGGTTATATTTCAACTCACTTTACAAGGTCTTTGAGGATCTACCATAAGAGCTCCAACCATGCTTGTTACTCACATGATCTCCTGATGAAGCCACTATCAGCATTGGAGATTAGAGTGGATTCTGGAGAGGGAACTACAGATCTATTCTGGGCTTCAAATAGTGCAGTTAACAAAAGCCATGTGTAGTGACTCATGCCTGTAATCCCAGCACTGAGGTGTCTGGGGCAGGAGGATGGCTGTGAGTTTAGGACGAGCCTAGTCCATAGCATTAAACGCTGTTCGTAGAACAAAGGCTGTTAAAAGGTGAAGCTACGAAGAGAAATTATTTCATAATTGTCATCTTAGTTGCCAATAATAGACATGCCCTTTTAGAGACGTAAAATAAAAGCTTATAATGATTTTTAACTAGACTAGAAATTTCAATTTTAATGTAAACTAAAGTAACTGAAGATAAGATAGCACAAAGCTTTGCCCTGTTAGACTCCTATGCTAGAGGGTATTACAGAATGAGTCACTCTTGAGCCAGAGGATTAGTCAGTAGGTAGAAGGAAACCGGAGGGAGGAGTCAGTGGCTGGGCTGTGCTCATGCTGCTCTGAAAGTGAGTGTCATTCGGACCTCAGGGTGCAGTGACCTCCACGTTATCCCATTGCACACTTTCATTCAAATTGGTACATTTTTTTTTTATGTGAGAGTTTTCTGCTTTTACAAACTTCTGGTTATACTCTGTCAAAATAAAATACCAACAAAATGAGGGCTAGAAAAGAACGGACTTCTCAAATGGGAAGAACACATCCTCTGTGGGTAAAGGGCTGTGTGGGAGAATGCTCCCTGCAGAGTCAGCGGAACTGAGAGAAACCAAAGATCCAGGCAGGGCCATAGGATTTGACTAAAGCACTGTTCCTTAGAGCAGGAAGTACCTTAAGGAAAAGACCTGACTGATGTCAGAGTCGCCCTGGGCTAGTGTGCTGTTGTCATGGGAACAGTAGGCCATCTTTAGAACTGATTAGTCTAGCTATTTGTGGCTCATTGGTGCCTTCTCTTACATATCCTTCTCTGATGTATCCTTCTCTGACGTATCCTTCTCTTACATATCCTACTCTTACGTATCCTACTCTAACATATCCTTCTCTGACGTATCCTACTCTTACGTATCCTACTCTTACGTATCCTTCTCTTACGTATCCTTCTCTGACATATCCTTCTCTGACATATCCTTCTCTGACGTATCCTTTTGTGTATCAATTTTAAAACTTTTTTCTCATGTATTAAAATAAGACTTGCTTTATTTTATCTCCATATTGCTCAACATTGATATTGATATAGAATTTAATAAGAAATATATGACTCAAACACCAGATTTGATTAATGCGATCTACAATGAGAGTGTTTGCCTTCCGCTCAGATGATCTTCCAGATACTCAAATTATTTAATTCTGAGATAAATGTAGACTTCTATTTTGTGTGTATATCCAAATGTTTTTACATACAAGCCCCATGTTCCTCTTTGGAAAGGGAACACTAAGTATCATCAACAAGACTGGATATAGATCCTGAGTTAAGATTTTTTTTTTAATATCTTTGTGCCAAACTAACCCCTTCCCTTCAGTTCACTAAATTAAGAATAAATAGTGTATAAGGTTTCCTTTATAATAGACCAGTAGTTCTCAACCTTTGGGTTGCGACTGCCTTAGAGGCTGCATAGCAGATCATCCTACTTACCAGAGATTTACAAAATCACAGTTATGAACTAGCAATGGAATAACTTCGTGGTTGGGGGTCATCACACATGAGGAACTGTATTAAAGGGTCGCAGCATTGGGAAGGTTGTGACGAATATAAGAGAAACATTAAAAAAAAACTATTGTATGTCTTTTATACGTTGGATATGGGGCTTCAAAGTATACATTTAAATGTTTCGAGACCAGATTGGCAGCTTAGTACGTAGGCCTAAATAAAAGTATTTAAAAATACTCTGCAGCATTTAAAAACACACTATATCATTACCACTGAAAGAAAGCACATACTTTCTGAAATATAGCTTTAACCATAATAATGTTAGCTGACCCAAGCAATAAGATCCAAATTCTATAATTTTATCATTTCCAGAATTTCAAAGAAAAAAATCATTGCATGTTAGACTTAGTATCATATCAATTTACTGAATCTTGTAAGATTATAAGACTTTATACTTTTTAAAATTTATTTTTCTTGGATATTTTATTATTTACATTTCAGATGTTATCCCCTTTCTGCCCTCTCCCATAGCCCCTTCAAACTCCCCCTGCCTCTATGAAGATGCTCCCACTCCCACTTACCCACTCCCACCTCAACACCCTGGCATTACCCTACAATGGGGAAATGAGCCTTCACAGGACCAAGGGATTTTCCTCCTACTGATGCTGGGCAATGCCATCCTCTGCTACATATGTGGCTGGAGCCATGGGTCCCTTCATGTGTATTCATTGGTGGGTGGTTTAGTCCCTGGGAGCTCTGGTGGGGTCTGATTGGTTTTTATTGTTGTTCTTCCTATGGCGTTGCAAACCCCTTCAGCTCCTTCAGTCTTTTCTCCAACTCCTCCATTGGGGTACCCTTGTTCAGTCCAATGGTTAGCTGCAGCCACCCTCATCTGTATCGGTAGGGCTCTTAAAGAGCTTCTTAGGAGACACCCATATCTGGCTCTTGTCAGCAAGCACTTCTTGGCATCAGCAGTAGTGACTGGATTTGGTGGCTGCATATGAGATGGATCCCCAGGAGGGGCAGTCTCTGGATGGCCTCTTCTTCAGTTCCTGCTCCACTCTTTGTACCTGTATTTCCTCCCTTGAGTATTTTGTTTTCCCTTCTAAGAAAAATGAAGCCTCCACATTTGGTCTTCCTTCTTCTTGGGCTTCATATGATCTGTGATTTTTTTTCTTAGGTTTCCAACCTTCTGGACTAATATCCACTTATCACTGAGTGCATACCATGTGTGTTCTTTTGTGACCGGGTTACCTCACTCAGGATATTTTCTAGTTCTATCCATTTACCTAAAAATTTCATGAAGTCATTGTTTTTAATAGCTGAGTAGTATTCCAGTGTGTAGATGTACCACATTTTCTGTATCAATTCCTCAGCTGAAGGGCAACTGGGTTCTTTCCAGCTTCTGGCTATTATACATAAGGCTGATATGAACATAGTGGAGCACGTGTCCTTGTTATATGTTGGAGCATCTTTTGGGTGTATGCCCAGGAGAGGCATAGCTGGGTCCTCAGGTAGTGCAATGTCCAATTTTCTGAGGAGCCTCCAGACTGATTTCCAGAGTGGTTGTACCAGTTTGCCATCCTACCAACAATGGAGGAGTGTTCCTCTTTCTCCGCATTCTCGCCAGCATCTGCTGTCACCCGAGTTTTTGATCTTAGCCATTCTGACTGGTGTGAGGTGAAATCTCAGGGTTGTTTTGATTTGCATTTCCCTGATGACTAAGGATGTTGAGCATTTCTTTAGATATTTCTCAGCCATTCAATATTCCTTAGTTGAGAATTCTTTGTTTAGCTCTGTACCCCATTTTTCAATAGGATTATTTAACTCTCTGGCATCTAACTTCTTAAGTTCTTTGTATCTATTAGATATTAGCCCTCTATCAGATGTAGGATTGGTAAAGATATTTCCCCAGGCTGTTGGTTGCTGTTTTGTCCTATTGACAGTGTCCTTTGTCTTACAGAAGCTTTGCAATTTTATGAGGTCCCATTGTCCATTCTTGATCTTAGAGCATAGGCCATTGGTGTTCTGTTAAGGAAATTTTCCCCAGTGCCCACATGTTCTTAGCTCTTTCCCACTTTTTCTTCTGTTAGTTTGAGTGTATCTGGTTTGATGTGGAGGTCCTTGATCCCTTCAGACTTAAGCTTTGTACAGGGTGATAAGAATAGCTCGATTTGCATTCTTCTACATGCAGACCTCCAGTTGAACCAGCACCATTTGTTGAAAATGCTGTCTTTTTCCACTGGATGGTTTTAGCTCCTTTGTCAAAGATCAAGTGACCATAGGTGTGAGGGTTCATTTCTGGGTCTTCAATTCTGTACCACTGATCTACCTGCTTGTCCCTTTACCAATACCATGCAGTTTTTATCATGATTGCTCTGTAATAGAGCTGTTTTATGCTCTGGGTGTTTTTCATGCAAGAAAGTCCTGCACCACGTGCATGCAGTGCCCACAGAGGCCAAAAGGGGGCATCAGATTCTTTGAGAAACTTGTGAACTACCCTGTGGATATTGGTAATCAGACTTGGGTTTTCTCAAAGAACAGCTATTCTTACCCATTAAGCCATTTCTCCAGTCTCAGATTGCCAATTTGTTGTTGTTGTTGTTGTTGTTGTTGTTTTTATTTTGTTTTGTTTTTGTTTTTTAAATTGAAGGATAGAAACAAATGAACATTTTTCTTGATAGATAAAACACATTCATTATAGAGTAACAAAAGACCAAAGGTATACATACAAGTCATACAGATAAGAAATCAACAAGTACATATTATCCAAATATAGAATCAGCCTTGACAAAAATATCAGTTTTCCCGATTCCTCAGAGAGAGTTCTCTACATTTTGTAGAAAGCAGTTTCCCTTCTTCACCATGTACCCAGAAACACAGAGTAGGGGTGATGTTTGATTACCTGCCATCCATCTAAGACCAGAACATACACGCCTCCTGACCTCCTGGCAACCTAGGAGATTGCACTGACCTAATCTGTGGGGAGGCTATTTTGGATGTCTGAGTGACACGTCTGCAGAACATTAACTTGCCAGGCTGCTGCAGGACTGTCTGAGAAGTGTAGTATGAGATACGATTCTTTGTGTACAGGAGGAAAAGTCCACTTTGTGATAAGAACTTCTTGCTGCCCTGATCTGCCCTTCTCTGTTTTCCATGCAGCTAAGTGAAGATTCTAAATTCTCTCTCTTTTTTTCCTGCAATGCCTTTGAGTTTCGGCCGCTATCCACAGGAGTAGAATCTGTTTTCCTCCTGGCATTCCAAGTTCTCTTTGATGTGATGCCTGCAAATTGTCACCACCACATCCTCAGCAAACACACACAGTTTATCTTGTTATTCCCAGGCCTCTGGAATCCCTCCCCACCTTTCTCTCTGCCTGGCTAACAGTTCAGTTGTGTCACTCTGTAGGTGGCCTTCCCCCATTCCTCTCTTCTAGCACATACTGGAGATGGGGATTTTAAGTGCTAGTTAAAGAATCTGGTAATTGTAAATCTTAAAAGGTTTCAGCGTGAAAGAAACATAAAAACGCGAACTTCCTGTTTGGCTTATAAGGAATATTTAAAGAAAATAGAGCAGTTCTGCTCAGTAAAGTGAGAAGGTCAGCCCCAGCCAATGAAAAGCTGAGAAATATAATGGGTTGAGATTCCTCATTTTAAGAAAATCATATTGAAGAATTGTAATTGTTTTTGATCTGAACGTTCCAGTGGACTCTGGCTTGGCATTTCACACAGGATGGCCTCTAGCCCGGAAGGTGGAGGAGATGATGTCCTTGCATCCTGAGCAGCGGGGACTTTTGGGACACATCAGCACAGGAATGCAGCCAGCTCAGCAAAGGAAAAAAAAAAAACCTGTGGTTTTTGTTTTCAGCTTTTTGTGATAGCTGGCCAGGAACTCAGTCTGTGTAGACAGGTTGGCCTCAAACTTACATATCTGCCTGTCTTTGCATTGACCTCAGAAATGCTCGGATTACTGGCATGCCACCATGCCCAGCCCTCTTGTCTCTCTTTCCTAAGGGCAGGAGCAGCTTAGTAACAACTGCTTCCGTCTTCAAACTAATGTCCGGACCATGCTTATTTTTCACTTGTGAGGTGAGGTTTTCTCGATGAGGTGAGCCAGGATGAACTGTAAATTCTGGACTCTAGTCATCCTCCCAATTCAACCTACAGACACAGGCCATCACGCCCAGTCCCACATCATCTCTCTGGAGTCTTCAGAAAAATACAGCCACAATAGTCAGTCAGGCAGCTAAGATTCCAAGTGAATCTTCATAGTCATAGTTCCAAAAAGCACCACGAAGCTACTTCAGGTGGTGGGGGTGGCAGGTAGAAACGGTGTTGACATTGGGCAGCAGTCAGATAACTTATTGCTGATATTAGACCATTGCTTGAAGGTAAAATGAATATACTGTGGTTTTTAATTGGTTGTTGCTTTAAGGCAGTCTGACATTGTTTGGTCTAAGTTGAAGCCATTAGTTCAAATGGCTTCACCTCCTACTTCTGCCTCCCTAGTAGCTTATTCACCATACTCATCTCTAAATTACTTTGGAAAACAAAAGCAAAACAAACAGTAAATCTCATGTGGTTGTTTAATTAGGATAACCGCCACGTGTTCATGTTTGAATGCTTAGTTCCTAGTTTGGAAGGTTTGGGGGAAGGATTAGGAGGTGTGGCCTGTTGGAGGAGGTGTGTCATTAGAGGTGGGCTCTAAGAAGTCAGACTCTCATACTAGGCCAGCCTCTCCTTTCTCTCTGCTTCTATCGTATGGATAAGATGTAAGTCTCAGCTGTTGCTCTAGTGCCAGGCCTGTCACCATGCTTCTCGCCATAATGACCGTGGACTCACCCTCTGACACTGTAAGAAAGCCTCCAGTTGGTCTTTCTTTCTATAAGCTGTCTTGGATTTGGCGTCTGTCTCATCACCAATAGAACAGTAAGTAAAACATCTAGTTTCTTATTCATTAGCTAATCTGTTTCGTTGGAGATAGGAGAAACATGGGCTTTCTTCATTTTTACCTCCCATAGGCCCTTCAGGCTCAAAGCTTTTTGTGTTACCCTATGTCTATACCGCTCATCTCCAGTCCTAAGCCAGTATAACCTTTACACCTGCCTCCTAGTTGTCTGCTCTGTGGACTGGACCAGGGAGTGAGGGGCAATAGCTAGCCTAGGCAGGAGCCATGCCCTTGAGAGTATCCTTAAGACCTCTTCAAAATTGAAGAAATTCCTTTCCCTCATTCAGTGGTAAAGGCACTGAAGACACAGCATCCTGAGAAGTTCCCTTAATCATTTGGGGACCGCGATATAAGGCACACTAGCATTTGTGGCTTGAATGCAAAACAGAAATTTTGACATAGCAGATGTGAAATAAAGTTAAGATTTTATTTTTAAAAATAATATTTAATATTAGCCTGAGAATTAAGGCTGAGAGAGAAAGCAAGGTGCTCACATGGAGGTAACATACCTAAGAGCATAGAGCTGGGAAGTGAGACACACCCAGGTGTGGGTACAGGCCCCTCAAGGGAAAGTCATAGCTGTTTTAGCATTAGCCACCTGTGCCATTCTAGGGGTTCTCTGGAGGCAGGATCTCACAAAGTTGTAGAGAAGGCCTCCCCTTTTACAACTAACTGACATAAATGTCTCCAGAGATAGGATTATGATCTGATAATGTAAAACCAAAAGCCAGCAGGGCTGCACATGGCATTTAACATATGTCTTTTACCTGCCAGTGGAGTTTCTGCTGAGATTCCCAGGAACTGTAGGACGATGGCTGGGAAGTCTTTCATTGAGTTACTAATTGCACTGGGTTCTTCCTTCTTCAAGGGCAGGCAAGCGGCTTCAGTGAATTCCTGAATTCCTCTCCTTTTCCAGGCCTCAAAAATTCAGCGTCTTGAAAGCGACAGGTACAAGCCTGCAGGTGCCTCTCCTCAGGAACCAGACAAAAGTGCTTGATTGGCATCAGGAAATAGGGACACATGTGTAAATATAATCCAAATGGATTCAAACTGTTCAGCTATTCTGGGATCAACAATCTTCTTTCTCCCTCCAAGTAATTTGTGAATGAGTATTACTCTTTTGAAATGTAAAAATTTAAACCCTCTGTTAGAAAAGGTTCCATCATACTGAGAGGGACTGTATTCTGTTGTTCTCAGCATCTCTCTTGAGGCTCTCAGGATAGTTGAATGTCTTTCTTCCTCACTTGTGCAAAAGAAACGCTACAGGATAAAAATAAAAAATAGGAAAAGACATTACCTAGGCTTTAGAAGTCTTTTTTCTCCCCCATTTAAGAGGTTACAAAACAAATGCCAAGAGAAAGCTGAAGAGGCAGGAGAGGGAGGACTAGTACTGTCTTCCACCCCACATTCCTCAGAGATTAGTAAGTCAAGTGTATGAGACATGCATCACTGAGCACAAGGCCTGGCTTTCCCCAAGTGTCTGTGGGATAGTCAGGGTGTCCTGGTTTCACAGGCACAGTCATCATAAAAGAGAGGTCAATTTCCCAGCTACCAATTCACAATGCCAACACCTTGTCCTAGCTTTAGATTGCTCGTGTTTCCTGTATCTGGTAGCATTTGAATGTTTTCATTGCCTTTGACTTCTGAAGAGCAGAAAATTCCAGAGCTTCTACCCTGGGAGCACAGTTTACCTCTGACCTGAGAAATGAAACTTCCTGGGACAGAACCAAGCTGGTGCCCCCCACCACTGGTCAGCCCAGCAGCAGGCTGCAGCACTGGATTTTCCTAAAGCCTCTTGCCTATGTTGGGTTTATACTTTTCCATTGTTTCTTGTTTTGTCTTGTTTTCTGTTTGGTTGGTTTTTGTAACTTGCTTGATTTCATTCAGGCTGTCTGCAACTCAGAAAGAGAGGTTTCAGGATTACTGACATACACCTTCTGGGACTTGGAAACACCCAGTGATGCTTTGATAACCTCTGATCATTTTTCCAAATGACAGCTTTCAACTAGCGTTTTAAAACACTTAGATACAAACTTAAATGCTCGTCATGCATCTGATAATTGTTGATTGGTACATTTGTATTCTAAATTACCTTAATGTTTTCTTAATTTCAGGGAACCTTCACCGAACCAGCAGTGTTCCTGAGTATGTCTACAAGCTGCACTTGGTTGAGAATGACTTTGTTGGAAGGCAGTCACCTGCCGCTAGGGACTATGACATGCTTAAGGTGGGACATCAGAGAACATAACCTGTGACCAGATTATCAGGAAAACAATTTCATACTTTCGGGGGAGGGAGTGATCTGTCTCAAGTGGTCTCCTTTCCCAGTTTTTGAGAAAATTTGTGTAAACATGGAAAACTGGGACTTTAAAATTTAAAAGTTTGAACAATGTTAACTTCTAGTACAAATAAATATGATTCAGGCTAACCCAAAGGTACTGATTTCCATTTTATTAAAAGAAATGGACATGTTAGATTGTAATCCCAAAGTCAGACATTATGTTTCATTTAAGTTTTATTTCTCTCATACAGGCTGGAGTGACTGCCACTTACGGAAGTCGTTGGGGGAGAGGAACAGCACAGTATAGTTCGCAGAAGTCAGTAGAGGAGAGATCCTGGAGGCAGCCCCTGAGGAGACTTGAGATTTCCCCAGATAGCAGCCCGGAGAGAGCCCACTATGGGCACAGCGAATACCAATATGCCTGGCGGAGCCATGTGGTGCCTGGTGGGCGCCTTACCCTTCCACGCTATGCTCGCTCAGAGATCCTGGGCCTGCGCCAGACTGGCACAGCCCGAAGGGCACCTGGGTTCGGGTCAGTCAGCGATGCTGTCTTTGACAATGGCCCGCTTAACCCCACCATACCCACCCACCCTCCTGGCACCAGCCACAGCGCAGGCAGCCTGCTGGAGGAGACCACTGTGCGTGTGAGCCAGGCTCGATTTCAGGGCCTGCAGAGCAGAGCTGGCCGCTCCTCCTGGCCCCGGAGCTCAGTCCGCAGTACCCTGCGGGAGTCGGGAAGAATGCTGCCCACCGCAGGCCAGGCTGCGGTGGGCAGCGGGGACGCGCACGGGGACAGGAGCGCCTTCGCTGACTCCCAGCTCGGGTGAGCCTCTAAACTGCCTCACAGTTTTATATTGTGTTTATGCATTGACTTACCTTTTGACCCAGTCTTCTAGTTTATTCTCAGCACCCTAACAGTGAGGCAGGTTCACAAAAGACACTAAAAATGCTTTCTGTGGTGCTGGAGAGATGGCTCAGCAGTTAAGAGCAACGACTGCTCTTCCAGAGGTACTGAGTTCAATTCCCAGCAACCACATGGTGACTCACAACCATCTGTAATGGGATCCGATGCCCTCTTCTGGTGTGTCTGAAGATAGCTACAGTGTACTCATATAAGTAAAATAAAATAAATTTATAATAAATAGGTAAGAAGGTTTAAAAAAAAAGTGCCCCGAGAAAAGAATGAAGGAGTGAAAAAAGACGGAGAGGAAATAACAACTTTTTGCTATCTGTACGTTTTTGTTACTTAAACTCTACAATCACTAGCCATAGTTGTATCAGAATATTGTTTTAATGGACAGTGTAATTTTAATAGAATGTTTAATTCTATTTCAAAGAATCACCTCTTCTGGAGATTCTCAAATTTTGGAGGCTGGGTGTTAACTTTTCTTTCTGAAGGGAGAGGTTTGTTTCCTCTGGGAAAGAGGCAAATAGGTCTTCCCCTAACAAGAAATCAAACAATGGTAGTTGCCTTCCTGCTGGTGTCTTGTACAACTCAGAGCCTTGGCTGCTGCCAGAAACTTTGGCCACAGGCCTGCACACCGCATCCTCTGCCCTTACTCTGCTGTTTCACATTTCCCTTTGGCCAGACCCTGTTTCCAGACTCTATCTTTTTATGCCCTCCAAATATATTTTCATATGTGTGGCTCTTTCCAATGGAATATCTAAATGCAACTGTAAACTTATATTGTGATACAAAGTACTAAACTGTGGGTTTATTTTCCAGAAGATTGGAAATGTTTCAGTCAGGCAGTGGCTGATGCAGTTGGAAACAGTCTGGAGGGTAGAGGAGACACTTAGCACTTGTCCAAATCAGACTAACAAGAAATTTTTTGTTTTGTTTTGTTTTGTTTTTTATTACCAAGTAAGTGGCTGGAGAGATGGCTCAACTCTTAAGTGCACTGGCTGCTCTTCCAGAGGACCCAGGTTCACTTCCCAGAACCCAGGTGGCAGCTTGCTATTGTCCAGTTCCAGGGGTTTCGACACCTTCACACAGATATACATGCAGGCAAAACATCAGTGTACATAAAATCAAAATAAATAATAAAAGAAATCAAGTGAAACACCATACTCTACATGGATTTTTTTATAAATTAAATTTCTATACCTCTTAGAGTTGAATAATTCAACAAATGAATCTTAGATGTCTCCAGAGTGCCCTGTACTTCTATAAAGCCCCATAGAGAAAAAAAAACTTGGATTGATTCTCTGAGAGAGGGGCAGAGAAAATAAGCATGGTGTGTTCTAAGCAACAGCTCTGTGTGGAATAGTTAGAGAGTAGAGATCGGTGCACTCTGGGATCAGGTAAGGAGACTAAGGAGAATGGACCTTCAGCAAATCATCAGGCAACTGGCCATCTATAGCAGGTTGGAGCACACAACAGATCACACTGACTGTCCTGCACATTATGTTCACTCTCATTATTATTTTAACAGTAAGAAATCAAATATCCTTGTTTTTCAACATATAAAGGAAAAGTCTTTACAAAGGAATGCAAGCCCCAGAGCACCCAATGTTTATATGGCGTTTGAACCAGGGAATGGTAACTGTGTATATGTAGCCATTGAACCAGGGAATGGTAACTGTGTATATGTAGCCATTGAACCATGGAATGGTAACTGTGTATATGTAGCCATTGAACCAGGGAATGGTAACTGTGTATATGTAATGAACCAGGGAATTGTAACTGTGTATATGTAGCCATTGAACCAGGGAATGGTAACTGTGTATATGTAGCCATTGAACCAGGGAATGGTAACTGTGTATATGTAGCAAGAGGAAGATCCTTGGAGTAGGTGTGGTAGGCATAGAACAGCAACCAGGAGCTGTGTCTCAGAAAACTAACAGAAGATAAAGTGTTAGTGTCTCAGCCTGATCATCTCTTGTGCAAGGAAGGTATCTTTCTTCTGGGAGTTTTGTGGCCTACTTTAAGTAGCAGGGGAGGTCCAAGACTGCTTTCCTAGCTGCAGTTTCCAAGTTCCTTTCAGTCTGACATAGTCAGTAGTGGAAACTGCATATTATGAGGTGATATATTCTGAAACCTCAAAGAGGGTTCTTTGTTTTTCTTATTTTGGACTTTGTAATTTTCCTGTTGGAAAAAACTTGCAGTTATACTTCTGTCTCTTATTCTTAATTAATAATTTTTGAAGAATAATCAATTGCCTTTTTATAGTGAAATGCGGACCACACTGTCATTCTGGTTATCACTAATTTTATTCACATTGAGCAGGTCATGCACATATCAGTTAGGACCGCTGAGGAGGTAACATCTTCCTATCTCTTACACATGTCTGTTTTCAGTTGGATCTTTCTATAGTCACTTCCCAGTTGAAGACTTGCTTTACTGTCTCAGCTTAGACTCTTGCAATACTCTGAAGTGTCTGTCTGTCTCTAAGCTTTCCACTAACAGGAGTGAGTCATATCTACATCAGCATTCCTTCCATACCTTGGACAGTTGGGCAATTTTTATGTCTTTCTACAACACTTACGGAGCCTGACAGCTTCAGAGACGTAACCATATGCTATATCAGGAGATAAAGACTGGGCAAACTAGCACAAATATAAGTCAGGCATTCCACACACAGAAAATTACTAGGATTTTTTTTGGAGGGAGGAGTCATTCCTTTTATAAAGGCTCTTATTCTTATCAGTAGCATTTTGTGCTCTTCCTGTTATATTTGTTATTTACATTTATTAAGTTTCTTATTTTGTATGTGTGCATATGTGTGTGGTGTATTTATGTATTGTATAGTGTGTATATGTATGTGTGTAGTGTGTATGTGTGTATATATGTGTGGTGTGTATGTATGTTGTATATGTGTGGGTGTGTTTGCATGTTGTATGTGTATAGTGTCACTGTGTATGTGGTGTATGTAAGTGTATTTGTGTGTGGCATGTGTGTGTGGTGTGTGTGCATATATGTGTATATGTGATGTGAATGTATGTGCATAGTGTCAGTGTGTCTTTGTATTTGTGAGTTTGTATATATGTGGTACATGTATGTGTCTGCGTTGTGTATATGTGCAGATATGTGTGTCTGTGTAGTATGTCTGTGTTTGTATGATATGTGTATGTGTGGTATGTATGTGTGTATGTATTGCTATGGAAACCATGGAAACACACTACTACCAAGCTCTCACCTCAGCTGATTTACACTGAGAGTTATAACTAAAATTGTTGAAGAGGCTCAGTTTTTGAGTTCCTAGTTTAGAAGACAGGAACCTGGGAGCAACTGTTCTTCCTGATCTCTCACTTATCTCCCCAACCCCAACTATCAAGTCATAGTTCTGTGGGCCTCAAGAAGTGCTATCTTGTAGCTCACACTGGCCTTGAACTCAGTATACAATCAAGGATGGCCTTCTGCCATCCTTCTGCCTCTGCCTCCTAAGTACTGGGATTATAGGTTTGTGCCACCACCCTGGTACTGGGGTTTGAACACAGAGCCGAACATTGTACATGTCAGCATGTCAGGCTGATTCCTAGCTCTGTCCTGCCATCTCTTTTTAACCAATTACAATTGTCTCCTGAATTATATTTTTCAAATATGGGAACATTATATAGTTCTTAGTATAGAGGACACCAGTGTTCTGGCTTTTCTTTAAATACTTTTATATTCATGAAGTGCCTTTCAGCACAACATAAATAGTAGCCAAAACTTCCTATTTCAAGATGGCATACTCTGAAATTCTGTGTTGCAAATGTATTACAACAAAACATTACATTGTTTCTTATGTCCATACCTGCTGTAGGCTTACCACCACACAGGGACAACAGTCACAGTGCTGCCCACATTCACTTCTCACTTGTGCATATAATAATTGGCGAAGAGAGACTATTCACACTGAGCATATGTTAGAAAACAATCTCACAAGGTGTCTTGGGTGTTTTTATTACTTGGAATGAATTAGATGTAACCATGTCTATATTAGACTATCTAACCCAGTCACCTCCCAGCAGAAATTGAAAAGGAAAGTGTTGCTCTGTGAATTAGTTGGGGTTATATTTTACAGGCAATGTCCTCTATAAAGGGGACTCTCTGTATTCAACTACATATGACTTCATCATCACCTGCAACTACTGAAGGGCAAGCTGCCCGCTGAGCACCAGGCAAACTTTGTTACCGTGGCTGAGCGAAGGGTAGTAAAGAGCAGACTGGGGTTGAAGTTTTAGGGAAAGGAATTTCTAGGAAGATGATTAGACAGTGCTTTTTGCCTGACACATCTGTCATACCAGCATGACTTATTTTACCAAAACAAAACTGAGTTTTTCTGGCTGCTGTTGTATTTTCAAGTAAAATAGCAGATTCTGAGCTACTGAGAAAAATCTAATGGTTATTTTGTTTTTGTTTTTAGGGAGATGTTTCTACTATAGCTGTGAAATTCCCAGAGTAGTTATAATTTTTAATTTCTAGAACAAATTTTAAATTATGTTTAAATGGTTATATTGGTGGGGGTGTTGAGTAATTATTTTTTGTATAATTACAATACTGTACCTATTTATCTTAAAGAGTTGCATTTCTCTTTTTAGTACACATTGTTACTCTCTTCTACGACATCATCAGAAACCAGTTTCAGGAGAACTGGAGATACTCTGCCGTCAGCCTGATACCTTCTGATTTCCAGGGCTGATGTTTCTTAAGCTAAAAAAGAATCTAGAGTGCAGATGTTATAGGTGCTTCCTAATCCTAGCTAGGTCACTTCCGGGCAATCAAGAGTGCATGGTTTGCATTTTCACCATGTCATCTGTGACTGTTTGTCTAGGAATGCAGACTTAGAGATGACCTTGGAGCGAGCTGTGAATATGCTGGATGCAGATCATGTACCACTGTCCAAGATCTCTGCTGCGGCTACCTTCATACAGCATGAGAGCTTCCAAAAATCTGAAGCACGGAAAAGGGTGAGTATCTCCTAAGCCCATGTTAAATCCAGCAAAGTGTCAGTGGTATATTGACCTTGCACACCAAAACCAGTCCTTAATATAAGTGTAAAATCCTTCACTGAAGGCCAAAACAGTGCCTCCTAGTATACACAAAGCCCAGCACTGCACAAATGAGAGTTGGGGACACCGGCCTGTAATCCTAGCACTTGCTGTAAAAGCAAGTGGATTAGAAATTCAAGTTCATTCTTGACTACACTGTGGATTTAAGGAGAGCTTGAGCTGCACTGACCTATGGGTATAATAGAATATCCTTAGGTCTTATTTTATTGCTACATTTCTTTAGCAGAACAGTGATATTTGATTTTGCACTAGGTCCCTGGCCTATGTAGTCTCAGTTTTTGTATGGGTTGTAGGTTCCATCTCATGGAGTGGGCCTTAAATCAAATAAAAATCTTGGTTTGTTACTTCTATAAGCTTTGTGCTACTATTGTACCAGTGTATATTGTAAATCTTGAGAGCTGAGTTGGTGTTTCCCTTTCTCCTCTGGTAGTGTGTACAGTACCCTCCAGTATAGTAAATACTAATCCTTAGGGGTGAAGGCTCTAGGTAGGCAATCAGCTAGACTTCTCTGTGTTTAATGAGTTATATAGGTTGTCTTGAGCAATAGGGCCTTTCTGTTCATTTGCGGGGGGCAACAAATAACCAGAGTCATTTGAGGAGTCCCATGGAATCCCTCAGTCCAACAAGGTTGTGCTGGCTACTTTTGTCAACTTGATAAAAGGTAACGTCATTGAGAGCAGGGAACTTCAATTGACAAAGTGTCTTTACATGACCAGGTTGTAGGTAAGCCTGTAAGTCATTTTTTTTTTTTATTAGTGATTGATGGGGGAACAATCCACCCCAATGTGGCTGGTACAATCCTTGAGCTGGCAGTCCTGGGTTCTATAAGAAAGCAGGCTGAGCAAGCCATGCAGAGCAAGTCAGTAAGCAGCACCCCTCCATGGCCTCTGCATCAGCTTCTATCTCCAGGTTCCTGCCCTGCTTGATTTCCTGCTCTCACTGCTTTTGATAATGAACTGTGCCGTGAAACTGTGAGTGAAATCAACCCTTTCCTTCCCAACTTGCTTTTGCTCATGGGGTCTCATCACAGCAATAGTAACCCTAACTAAGATAAGTACAATTATATGTAACCCATTCCTGGCACTGGGTGCTTCCTGTAGTGATGAGAGATGTCCGGTTAGAGCTCCATTCCACTTGCCTATTATTTAGCAATGTTATTTAGACCAACTTTATCTATGTGTGTATTTTAGGAAACTTCTATTGTATTGGGTTTCTATGTGATCCCTCAAATGGGGTAGTTTTAGCTATTCTTCCCCATGTTCCCTCACTCCTCCTCTTCTTCTCTACTGTTCCCAATTTGTTCCTCCCGTTCTAGTACCACCACTACCACTCCCATCTGTCCATCCAGCTGTCCATCCATCTGTCCATCCATCCATCCATCCATCCATCCATCCATCCATCCATCCATCAATCCACCATCCATCCATCCATCCATATCTATCCTAATTCCCCTAGAGAGATGCATCCCTCCCCCTTAGTCTCTTACTCTATATCTAACCTCTGTATTTATAGTGATTATAGCCTTTTTAGCAAAGAATTAACAGCAACACCCACATATAAGTGAATATATACCATATTTGTCTTTCTGAGCCTGGGTTACCTCACTTAGGATGCCTTTTTATTTTTTAGCTCCAGACACGTATCTGCAAATTTCAGGTGCCATTTTTAAAATAAAATGAGTAATATTTTTTCTTTTTTTTTTTTTTTTTTTTTATTAACTTGTTTATTTCTTATATACATTTCGTATGTTTTTCCCTTTCCCGGTTTCCGGGCAAACATCCCCCTCCCCCCTCCCCTTCCTTATGGGTGTTCCCCTCCCAACCCTCCCCCCATTGCTGCCCTCTCCCCAACAGTCTAGTTCACTAGGGGTTCAGTCTTAGCAGGACCCAGGGCTTCCCCCTTCCACTGGTGCTCTTACTAGGATATTCATTGCAACCTCCGAGGTCAGAGTCCAGGGTCAGTCCATGTATAGTCTTTGGGTAGTGGCTTAGTCCCTGGAAGCTCTGGTTGGTTGGCATTGCTGTACATATGGGGTCTCGAGCTCCTTCAAGCTCTTCCAGTTCTTTCTCTGATTCCTTCAACAGGGGGTCCCGTTCTCAGTTCAGTTGTTTCCTGCTGGCATACGCCTCTGTATTTGCTGTATTCTGGCTGTGTCTCTCATGAGCGATCTGCACTCACATTTTGATCATCCGTCTTGAGTTTCATTTGTTCTAGGCATCTAGGGTAACTCAAGCATTTGGGCTAATAGCCACTTATCAATGAGTACATACCATGTATGTCTTTCTGTGATTAGGTTAGCTCACTCAGGATGATATTTTCCAGTTCCAACCATTTGCCTACAATTTCATAAAGTCATTGTTTTTGATAGCTGAGTAATATTCCATTGTGTAGATGTACCACATTTTCTGTATCCATTCCTCTGTTGAAGGGCATCTGGGTTCTTTCCAGCTTCTGGCTATTATAAATAAGGCTGCGATGAACATAGTGGAGCACGTGTCTTTTTTTATATGTTGGGGGCATCTTTTGGGTATATGCCCAGGAGAGGTATAGCTGGATCCTCAGGCAGTTCAATGTCCAATTTTCTGAGGAACCTCCAGACTGATTTCCAGAATGGTTGTAGCAGTCTGCAACCCCACCAACAATGGAGGAGTGTTCCCCCTTTCTCCACATCCTCGCCAGCATTTGCTGTCACCTGAGTTTTTGATCTTAGCCATTCTCACTGGTGTGAGGTGAAATCTCAGGGTTGTTTTGATTTGCATTTCCCTTATGACTAAGGATGTTGAACATTTCTTTAGGTGTTTCTCAGCCATTCGGCATTCCTCAGCTGTGAATTCTCTGTTTAGCTCTGAACCCCATTTTTTAATAGGGTTATTTGTCTCCTTGCTGTCTAACTTCTTCAGTTCTTTGTATATTTTGGATATAAGCCCTCTATCTGTTGTAGGATTGGTAAAGATCTTTTCCCAATCTGTTGGTTGCCGTTTTGTCCTAACCACAGTGTCCTTTGCCTTACAGAAGCTTTGCAGTTTTATGAGATCCCATTTGTCGATTCTTGATCTTAGAGCATAAGCCATTGGTGTTTTGTTCAGGAAATTTTTTCCAGTGCCCATGTGTTCCAGATGCTTCCCTAGTTTTCTTCTATTAGTTTGAGTGTGTCTGGTTTGATGTGGAGGTCCTTGATCCACTTGGACTTAAGCTTTGTACAGGGTGATAAGCATGGATCGATCTGCATTCTTCTACATGTTGACCTCCAGTTGAACCAGCACCATTTGCTGAAAATGCTATCTTTTTTCCATTGGATGGATTTGGCTCCTTTGTCAAAAATCAAGTGACCATAGGTGTGTGGGTTCATTTCTGGGTCTTCAATTCTGTTCCATTGGTCTATCTGTCTGTCTCTGTACCAATACCATGCAGTTTTTATCACTATTGCTCTGTAATACTGCTTGAGTTCAGGGATAGTGATTCCCCCTGAAGTCCTTTTATTGTTGAGGATAGTTTTAGCTATCCTGGGTTTTTTGTTATTCCAGATGAATTTGCAAATTGTTCTGTCTAACTCTTTGAAGAATTGGATTGGTATTTTGATGGGGATTGCATTGAATCTGTAGATCGCTTTTGGTAAAATGGCCATTTTTACTATATTAATCCTGCCAGTTCATGAGCATGGGGAGATCTTTCCACCTTCTGAGGTCTTCTTCAATTTCTTTCTTCAGTGTCTTGAAGTTCTTATTGTACAGATCTTTTTACTTGCTTGGTTAAAGTCACACGAGGTATTTATATTATTTGGGTCTATTATGAAGGTGTCGTTTCCCTAATTTCTTTCTCGGCTTGTTTCTCTTTTTGTGTAGAGGAAGGCTACTGATTTATTTGAGTTAATTTTATACCCAGCCACTTTGCTGAAGTTGTTTATCAGCTTTAGTAGTTCTCTGGTGGAACTTTTGGCATCACTTAAATATACTATCATATCATCTGCAAATAGTGATATTTTGACTTCTTCTTTTCCGATCTGTATCCCGTTGACCTCCTTTTGTTGTCTGATTGCTCTGCTAGAATTTCAAGAACTATATTGAATAAGTAGGGAAATATTGGGCAGCCTTGTCTAGTCCCTGATTTTAGTGGGATTGCTTCAAGTTTCTCTCCATTTAGTTTATTGTTAGCAACTGGTTTGCTGTATATGGCTTTTACTATGTTTAGGTATGTGCCTTGTATTCCTATTCTTTCCAGGACTTTTATCATGAAGGGTGTTGAATTTTTGTCAAATGCTTTCTCAGCATCTAATGAAATGATCATGTGGTTTTGTTCTTTCAGTTTGTTTATATAATGGATCACGTTGATGGTTTCCGTATATTAAACCATCCCTGCATGCCTGGGATGAAGCCTACTTGATCATGGTGGATGATTGTTTTGATGTGCTCTTGGATTCGGTTTGCCAGAATTTTGTTGAGTATTTTTTTGTCAATGTTCATAAGGAAATTGGTCTGAAGTTCTCTTTCTTTGTTGGGTCTTTGTGTGGTTTAGGTATAAGAGTAATTGTGGCTTCATAGAAGGAATTGGTGTGCTCCATCTGTTTCAATTTTGTGGAATAGTTTGGATAATATTGGTATGAGGTCTTCTATGAAGGTCTGATAGAATTCTGCACTAAACCCGTCTGGACCTGGGCTCTTTTTTTGTTGGGGAGACCTTTAATGACTGCTTCTATTTCCTTAGGAGTTATGGGGTTGTTTAACTGGTTTATCTGTTCCTGATTTAACTTCGGTACCTGGTATCTGTCTGGGAAATTGTCCATTTCCTGTAGATTTTCAAGTTTTGTTGAATATATGGCTTTTATAGTAAGATCTGATGATTTTTTTTAATTTCCTCTGAATCTGTAGTTATGTCTCCTTTTCATTTCTGATTTTGTTAATTTGGACACACTCTCTGTGTCCTCTCGTTAATCTGGCTAGGGTTTATCTATCTTGTTGATTTTCTCAAAGAACCAACTTTTGGTTCTGTTGATTCTTTATGGTCCTTTTTGTTTCTACTTGGTTGATTTCAGCTCTGAGTTTGATTATTTCCTGCCTTCTACTCCTCCTGGGTGTATTTGCTTCTTTTTGTTCTAGAGCTTTTAGGTGTGCTGTCAAGCTGCTGACATGTCTCTTTCCTGTTTCTTTCTGCAGGCACTCAGCGCTATGAGTTTTCCTCTTAGCACAGCTTTCATTGTGTCCCATAAGTTTGGGTATGTTGTACCTTCATTTTCATTAAATTCTAAAAAGTTTTTAATTTCTTTCTTTATTTCTTCCTTGACCAGGTTATCATTGAGTAGAGCATTGTTCAGTTTCCACGTATATGTGGGCATTCTTCCCTTATTTGTTATTGAAGACCAGCTTTAGGCCGTGGTGGTCCGATATTGCGCATGGGATTATTTCTATCTTTCTGTATCTGTTGAGGCCTGTTTTTGACCAATTATATGGTCAATTTTGGAGAAAAGTACCATGAGGAGCTGAGAAGAAGGTATATCCTTTTGCTTTAGGGTAGAACGTTCTATAAATATCCGTTAAGTCCATTTGGCTCATGACTTCTCTTAGTCTGTCTACGTCTCTGTTTAATTTCTGTTTCCATGATCTGTCCATTGATGAGAGTAGGGTGTTGAAATCTCCTACTATTATTGTGTGAGGTGCAATGTGTGTTTTGAGCTTTAGTAAGGTTTCTTTTACGTATGTAGGTGCCCTTGTATTTGGGGCATAGATATTTAGGATTGAGAGTTCATCTTGGTGGATTTTTCCTTTGATGAATATAAAGTGTCCTTCCTTATCTTTTTTGATGACTTTTAGTTGGAAATTGATTTTATTTGATATTAGAATGGCTACTCCAGCTTGCTTCTTCAGACCATTTGCTTGGAAAGTTGTTTCCCAGCCTTTCACTCTGAGGTAGTGTCTGTCTTTGTCTCTGAGGTGTGTTTCCTGTAGGCAGCAGAATGCAGGGTCCTCGTTGCGTATCCAGTTTGTTAATCTACGTCTTTTTATTGGGGAGTTGAGGCCATTGATGTTGAGAGATATTAAGGAATAGTGATTATTGCTTCCTGTTATATTCATATTTGGATGTGAGGTTGTGTTTGTGTGCTTTTCTTCTCTTTGTTTTATTGCCAAGACGATTAGTTTCTTGCCTCTTCTTGGGTATAGCTTGCCTCCTTATGTTGGGCTTTACCATTTATTATCCTTTGTAGTGCTGGATTTGTAGAAAGATATTGTGTAAATTTGGTTTTGTCATGGAATATCTTGGTTTCTCCATCTATGTTAATTGAGAGTTTTGCAGGATACAGTAGCCTGGGCTGGCATTTGTGTTCTCTTAGGGTCTGTATGACATCAGTCCAGGATCTTCTGGCCTTCATAGTTTCTGGCAGAAGTCTGGTGTGATTCTGATAGGTCTGCCTTTATATGTTACTTGACCTTTTTCCTTACTGCTTTTAATATTCTTTCTTTATTTTGAGCGTTTAGTGTTTTGACTATTATGTGACGGGAGGTGTTTCTTTTCTGGTCCAATCTATTTGGAGTTCTGTAGGCTTCTTGTATGCCTATGGGTATCTCTTTTTTTAGGTTAGGGAAGTTTTCTTCTATGATTTTGTTGAAGATATTTACTGGTCCTTTGAGCTGGGAGTCTTCACTCTCTTCTATACCTATTATCCTTAGGTTTGATCTTCTCATTGAGTCCTGGATTTCCTGTATGTTTTGGACCAGTAGCTTTTTCCGCTTTACATTATCTTTGACAGTTGAGTCAATGATTTCTATGTAATCTTCTGCTCCTGAGATTCTCTCTTCCATCTCTTGTATTCTGTTGGTGAAGCTTGTATCTACAGCTCCTTGTCTCTTCTTTTGGTTTTCTATATCCAGGGTTATTTCCATGTGTTCTTTCTTGATTGCTTCTATTTCCATTTTTAATTCCTTCAACTGTTTGTTTGTGTTTTCCTGGAATTCTTTCAGGGATTTTTTGATTCCTCTCTGTAGGCTTCTACTTGTTCTCTAAGGGAGTTCTTCCGTCTTTCTTGAAGTCCTCCAGCATCATGATCAAATCTGATTTTGAAACTAGATCTTGCTTTTCTGGTGTGTTTGGATATTCCATGTTTGTTTTGGTGGGAGAATTGGGCTCCGATGATGCCATGTAGTCTTGGTTTCTGTTGCTTGTGTTTCTGCACTTGCCTCTCGCCATCAGATTATCTCTAGTGTTACTTTGTTCTGCTAATTCTGACAGTGGCTAGACTGTCCTATAAGCCTGTGTGTCAGGAGTGCTGTAGACCTGTTTTACTGTTTTCTTTCAGCCAGTTATGGGGACAGAGTGTTCTGCTTTTGTGTGTGTAGTTTTGTCCCTCTACAGGTCTTCAGCTGTTCCTGTGGGCCTGTGTCTTGAGTTCACCAGGCAGGTCACTTGCAGCAGAAAAGTTGGTCTTACCTGTGGTCCCGAGGCTCAAGTTACGTTCAGGGTGCTGCCCACGGGCTCTCTGCGGTGGCAGCAACCCGGAAGATCTGCGCCGCCTCTTCCGGGAGCCTCCGTGCACCAGGGTTCCAGATGGCCTCCGGTGTTTTCCTCTGGAATCAGCAATGTGTGAGAGCAGTCTCTTCTGGTTTTCAGGCGTGTCTGCCTCTCTGAAGGTTTAGCTCTCCCTCCCACGGGTTTGGGTGCAGAGAACTGTTTATCCGGTCTGTTTCCTTCAGGTTCTGGCGGTGTCTCAGGCAGGGGCTCCTGCCTCACCTGGGCCCTCTCCACGGGAGCCCAGGGCCTTATACAGTTTCCTCTTGGGCCAGGGATGTGGGCAGGGGTGGGCAGTGTTGGTGGTCTCTTCTGCTCTGCAGCCTCAGGAGTGCCCACCTGACCAGGCGATAAGGTATCTCTCCCCACGGGTTCTGGGAGCAGAGAGCTGCTGGGTCGGGATCCCGGGGTGTGGGACTTCCGGTAAACACAGGACGTGCCTGGTCCTAGAGGGATTCTGCCTCTGTTGTCCCGATTCCACCCGGCAAGTCACTTGCAGCAGATAAGTTAGTCTTACCTTTGGTCCCGAGGCTCAAGTTCGCTCGCGGGGTGCTGCCCACGGTCTGTGTGAGGTGAGCTGCGGACCAGGTAGACATTTGCGCCCCCTCTTCCGGGAGCCTCCGTGCACCAGGGTTCCAGATGGCCTCCGGTGTTTTCCTCTGGAATCAGCAATGTGTGTAGAGAGCAGTCTCTTCTGGTTTCGCAGGCGTGTCTGCCTCTCTGAAGGTTTAGCTCTCCTTCCCACGGGATTTGGGTGCAGAGAACTGTTTATCCGGTCTGTTTCGTAATATTTCATAATGTAACTATACTAAATTTTTATAAAGTCCATAGACGTGTAGGTGATTTCTAATTTCTAGTTATTATGAATCCAGCAGCAATGAACATGGTTGAGCAAATGTTTCTGTGTCAAGATGACACATCCTTTGGGTATATACCCAAGAGTGATATCACTGGATCTTGAGGGACATGTTTTCCCACCTTTCTGAGGAATTGACATTGATTTCCATAGTGGCTCTGGACAAGTGTGGAGACACACACACACACACACACACCCCGCCCCCCAGCCAGTACTGTGTGTTCCTTTACTCCATAGCCTCACCAGTATGATCATAGTCGTCCTGAGAGGAGTAAGATAAAATCTCAACAATGCTTTGGTTTTGGTTTTCTTGGTGACTAAGGGTGTTGACCATTTCTTCAAATGCTTCCCGGCCATTTGAGTTTCCTCTTCTGAGAATTTTCTGTTTAGATCTGTGCCCTAATTTTAATTAGTTTATTTGTTTTCTTCATAACCATTTTCTAAAGTTCTATGTATTTTGAGTATTAGCCCTCTAGTGGATGTGTAGTTAGTACAAATCTTTCGGCATTCTGTGCCCTGCTGTTTATCTGAATGATAGTGTGCTTTGCTTTGCAGTTTCACCAGTTTCTATTTGTTAATTCTCAGTGCCTGTGCCAATGGTGTTCTATTCAGAAAGTTTTCCTGTACCAATTCACTCAAGATTATTCTTCAGTTTCTCTTCTACCAGGTTCTATCTGGTCTTACATTGAGGCCTTTGATCCATTTGGAGTTCAGTTTTGTGTGCTGTGATAAGTATTGATCTATTTGGGTTCTTCTATATGTAGTCATCCGGTTTGACCAGGCCTAGTTTTTGAAAGTGCTATATTTTTTCCACAGTGTATTTCTGACTTCTTTATCAAAAATAGGGTGTCCATAGGAGTATGAACTTATTTCTGGGTCTTCAATTCAATTGAAGCCATCAATGTGTCTGTTTCTTTGCCAATTCGATGTTGGCCTTGTATTCTGTAGATGCCTTTCTTTGTAGTACAATTTTGGGCTAAGGATGGGGAGACCTCCAGCAGCTCTTTCATTAGTCAGGATGGTTTTCGCTGTCCTGAACCTTTTGTGCTTCCATGGGAAGCTGAAAATTGTCCTTTTAAGTTCTATAAAGAACTGTGTCAGAATTCTGATGAGGATTCCAGGGAATGTGTACATTGTTTTTAGTAGGGTGGCCATTTTTACTGTCTTAATTCTACTGACCCATGAGGATGAGAGATCTTTCCAATTTTTTTCCAATCTCTTTTCAATTTCTTTATTCAATGTCTTAAAGTGTTCATAATGCAAGGCTTTCTCTTGCTTGATTACAGTTTCCTCCAAGGTATTTTATATTCCTGAGCTATTGTGAAAGGTGCTGTTCCTCTGATTTCGTTCTCAGGATGCTCAGTATTTTTATATTGGAGGGCCACTGATTTTTGTGCGTTAGTTTTGTATCTAGCTACTTTGCTAAAACTGTTTATCAACTATGAGTTTTCTAGAGGAGTTTTTAGGGTCCCTGATATAGAGTATATCATCA
Source organism: Rattus rattus (assembly GCF_011064425.1). Lineage (NCBI taxonomy): Eukaryota > Metazoa > Chordata > Mammalia > Rodentia > Muridae > Rattus > Rattus rattus. Next base: position 1,505,798 of record NC_046157.1, read on the forward strand.
TCTGCAAATAAAAATACTTTGACTCTTTTCTTTCCACTTTGTATCACCTTGATCTCCTGTTATTGTTCCAACTAAAACCTGAAGTACTGTATTGATAAGGTATGGAAAAAGTGCATAACCTTATCTTGTACCTGATTTTAGTGGAAAAGCTTTCGGTTTTTCTCTATCTAGGTTGATTTGGCTCTGGACTTATTATAAATTGCCTTTATTAGGCTTGAGAGATGGCTAAAAGTTGAGAGCACTGGCTGTTCTTGCAGAGGACCTGGGTTCAGTTCCCAGCACCCACATGGAAGGTCATAGCTGTTTGTAACTCTAGTTCCAGGGGACCTGACACCTTATTCTGGCCTCTGCAGGTGCTAGGCATGCAAGTGATACACACATATACATGCAAACAAAACACACATATACATAAGATAGACAAACAAGTAACTAAAAATAAATACATTGCCTTGATTACGTTTTGATATGTCCCTTATATCTGTAACCTCTTCAGGACTTTTATCTCAAAGGAGTGTTCAGTCTTGTCTTAGGCTTCTTCTGCATCTAATGATCTCAAAGATTATCATGTGTGAATTTATATTGTGGATTATGTTTATCGATTTATTATCTTTTTAATGTGCTGTTGGATTCGGCGTGCAGCTATTTTATTCAGAACTTTTTACCTATGTTCATAAAGGAAATTGGTGTATAATTTTCTTTTTTGAGTCTTCATGTGGTTAAGGAATCAGGGTAACTGTGGACTTGTAAAATGAATGGGGCTTTGTATGTTCTTTGTATTTTGTAGAATAATTTGAATAGTATTGGATTTTAATTCTTCTTTAAAAGTCTGATAGAATTATTCTCTAATACCATTTGGCCCTGGAATTTGGGAGGGGGGGTTGTTTTTTATTTTGATTTGTTTGTTTTGGTTTTGATTTTACTTTAGAGACTTTTAATTACAGCTTCTATTTCACTAGAATGTATAGATGTATTTAAATTGCTTGTCTGGTCTTGCTTTAACTTTGGTAAGTGGTTATATATCAAGAAAATTATCTGTTTCCTTTTGATTTTTCTATTAAGAGTACAGGTTTTCAAGGTGTGTCCTTTTGATTCTCTCAATTTCCTCTCTGTCTGTTGCTATGGCCGGTTTTTTATTTTTGTCTCTAATTTTGTTAATTTGGATTTTCTCTCTCTCTCTGCCTTTTGGTTAGTGTGGCTAAGGATTTGTAAATTTTAGTTGATGTTCTCAAAGAACCAACTCTTTGTCTCACTGATCTTTTTTTGTTTGTTTGTTTTTGTTTTTGTTTTTTTTAAATCAGAAAGTGTTTAATTAATTGATGAGAGAAAGCTGGTCCAAGAATGGCAGGCAGATTCTGTGGAGTGAGAATTAGAAGCGAGGGGCTCCATAATCATCTGGCATCTGCTCGATGTTGTATCTGTGATTAGAAATGTACATGATTGGGATGCCAGGGATCTTCCGGATTCTTCGTTTGAGGTCACAGTCAACTGTAGCCACAATGTAACACTTGTGCTGAGTCACCCTCTCCACCAGGCAGTCATCAGCATAGGTTCCTTTGTGTGTGCATGGCAATCGGTCAAATCGGGGATCCTTGGCGATTCTTAGTGCTACACGATACTTCTGTCCTAATTTCTCAATTTCAGCCATTACACAATCGGTTATACAAGGGATACACTTGGCGTACAGACAGTTCATCATTGACTGCACTAAGTCCAGTTTGGCTTTAATGGAAAAGTGGATGAAGTTGGTATCCACAAGATGTGGTAAGGTGGACCCAGCTGTGTATTACACTGGACGAACAAGCAGGAAGGATGCGGGGGGACTTCTCTTTCCTTCAGCGCACTAGGATCTTTCTTTTCTTTCTTTTTAGGCTTCACCTATCCTTTTCTTTAAGTCGCTCATCTCTGAGACTGAGCATTCGCTTCATAGTCACATATTTCCTTGTTTTCTTTTGCTTCCCCATGTTCACGATGCACTCCTGTTTCTTCCCTGATCTTTTGTATTTTGTTTGTTTCTATTTTACTGATTTCAGCCCCACTGAGCTTCACGGTTTCTTGCCTTCTACTCCTTTTGTGCTATTTCTTTGTCATTGTTCTTCAGCTTTCAGCTCTGCCGTTACATTACCAATGTGAACTCTTCAGCTTTTTATGTAGGCACTTAGTGCTATGAACTGGGCACTGACAACCACCCTCACTTTGTCCCATAAACTTGGGTATGTTATGTTTTTATTTTAATTTAATACTAAACCGTGTTTAATTTCTTTCTTGATTTCTGAGTTTGTAATCTTTCTGTTGTTATTGTGGATGTGGCTGGCCGGCTTTAATCTGTACTGGTCAGATTTGATACAGGGTGTTATTTCAGTCTTCTTGGGGTTTTTTGCTTGTTTGTTTGTTTTGTTTTGTTTTTTGTCTGAGTGTGTGCTCAATTTTGGAGAAAATTCTTTGAGGTGCTGAGAAGACAGTATATTCTTTTGTGTTTGGGGAAATGTTCTATAAATATCTGTTAGGTCCATTTGATTTAATGTCAGTCAACTGCAGTAATTCTCTGTTTAGATTTGTCTGTCTACAAGGAGAGTTGGGTATTGAACTCTCCCACTATCAACATGTGATGATCAATATGTGATTTAAGCTTTAGTAATCTTTCTTTTGTGAACTTGCGTACCCTTGTGTTTGGTGCATAGATGCTAGGAATTACAGTGCCCTGTTGGTAGATTATTTTTTCCTTTGGTAAGTATGAAGAGTCCTCTATCTCTACTGATTAATTTTGGTTTGAAGTTTATTTTGTTAGATACTAAAATGGCTGCCCCAGCTTGCTGCCCATTTGCTTGGAATATCTTTTTCAATCATTATACTGTGATATGATGTCTATTCTTAATGTTAAGGTTTGTTTCTTGGATGCAACAGAAGGATACATTTTGTTTTTAAATCCATTTTGTTAGTTTGTATTTTCTTGGGGAGAATTGAGATCATTGGTGTTGAGAGATGTCACTGAGTGTTGGTACCCATTATTTCCTTGCTCTGGTGCTGGGCTTTCCCTCCCATCTTTTGATAGTATTTATTCCTTGTGTTTTCTTCAATGTGGTTAACTCTTCCAGTTGATGTTTTCTCTCTAGCACCTACTGTAAGGCCATGTTTGCAGACAGACACTGCTTGAATTTCCTTTTATCAAGGAATGTTTTCCCTCTATCTATTGAAAGAATAAATCCTTAAATTTGGTGTGTCTTAGACTTTGAAGACGACCTCTCCAGGAATTTCTGGCTTTTAGAGTCTACACAATAAAAGTCATGTTTGTTCATCTTTTCCCCTTTTTGTATTTAATCTTCTTTCTTTGTTCCAGGCATTTAATGTTTAATTATTATGTGCCATGGAGGAATTTCTTTTCTTGTTCAATATTTTTGGTGTTTTGTATAGGCATCATCTTCTTTGGATTAGGAACATTTTTTTTCTATTTAAAATATTTTCTGTGATTTTGATCTGCCTTCCTCTATCCCTAATATTGGTAATTAGTCTGTTTGTTGTATCCCAGATTTTCTGAATGTTTTGTGCCAGGAGCTTTATAGATTTAACATTTTCTTTGAATGAGGTATCCATTTTTTTCTGTCTTCAGTATCCATCTTCAATATCCAAGATTCTTTCTTCCATCTCTTGTATTTTGTTGGTGAGTCTTGCTTCTAAGGTTTCTGTTTGAGTTCCTGAACTTTTTATTTCCACTTTTTCCTTAGTTTGTGATTTCTTTAGTGATTTTTATTTCCACTTTCCTGTCTTGAACTATTCTGTTTCTTTACATTCCACTGTTTGTGTTTTCATAGATTTCTTTAATGGAGTTATTCATAACTTCTTCAAGGACATCTAATATTCATAAAAGCTATTTTGAAGTCCTTGTCTTGTGCTTTAGTGATATTGTATTTCTTGTAGCAGTGTTGCTGTCCTCTAATAGGTAATCATTGTTGTCTCTGTTATTTATTGTGTTTTTATGTTGGAGTCTAGGCATTTGTGTTTGGGGAGATTATAATTCCTGGTGGTACTACCCATTCTTACCCTTGCTGGCTGGGTGTTTCATTCTTTGGTTTCTGTTACCCTCTCTTGTTCTTAGAAGAGTGTATGGCTATGGGGTGCCTGGTAGGGAATGCTTTTGGAATCCTGGTAGGTGTGGCCACTGGGGATTTCATGTAAGAAAATTTTTCTAATATTGGCTGAGCAAGGGTTGGTCTTTACTTCTTTTTCCTTTGGTAGCATATAGAATACCTTCCAGTACCATAAGCATTAGTCTAATTTTTTTTTTTTTTTTTGCTTAGTTTACCTTGTGCTTCAGGTAGAGGCATTTTAGACAATGCCACCCACAAAGTCCTCTCTTGAAATGCCAGATTTGGCCTAACTTTGAACCGATCTATTCAGTGTTTGCTTCATTTTTGTTTTTTATGTAACTGCTTTTCATAAAAAGTATTCCCCTTAAAGTTACCATAACTATGAAGTAGATAATATATATGAAACTCAACACTATGCTGACGCCTCAGACAGAATGGAAAGGAGAAAGTTGTTGTGGTGATTATTTTGATTATAATTTACTATTTAGATTATTTTATAATGCTGTTTTTTTTTTCCTGTCTTGCTAGTCTTTTCCCTGATCAACTCAAAAGAAAATATAAGGTTTGAAGACTATTGCCATAAATTCCACTTTTGCTATATTTTATTATTCATTTATTACATGAATGTGCCTACACACATGTGACATGATACACAAGTTGTGAGAGGACAACTTGTGGGAGTCGATTCTCTTCCTCTGTCTTTCTGTGTCTGCAGACTAGCTGCCGACAAGCTTTCAGGGATTCACCTGTCTCTCCTCTCATGTCCTAGTAACAGCCTGCACATTTCACAGCTTTTCACTTGATTTCTGGGCTTTGAGAGGTTCAACTTAGGCCGTCAGGCTTGGAAGCAAGCACTGTTGCCCACTGCGCCATCTTGCCAGTCCTTGCTATCCTTTCTGTATTAGGGAGGGAAGCTAGAGTTTGATATACTGTATAATATGCAGATGTGTCACTGGCATCAGCTATACAACATTCAGGTACCCGGATGCCTCGTTTGACAACAAAACCCATGGTCAGTCAGAAAAAAGACTTCTTAACAACATCTGCATTATGATGATTCGAATGAGTGAGGTCTATACCACGTGCCCTTCCCAACTTAAAAATTTGCCAGACAGATGCAGACAGAGGCAACGATGTGGACAACCCTGAGACGGAAAGTTAGCATCAGATGATGTGTTCACATCCTGATTCCTTCTGTGGTGTTTGCAACCTAAAACACTAAATCACTGCTCAGATTTAACTGCTTGTATTTAACACCATTCATGTTTACCTTATTTTAATTGGCCATAATCTGTAGATCTAATGCATTTATTTTATTTTATCTTGTTTTTTGGGTTTTGTTGTTGTTGTTGTTTTGTTTTGTCTTACTTTGCTGTGTTTGGAGACTGGGCCTCACGTTGTAGCTTGCTAGCCTTTTCTTTCAACTTCACAAATGGTAGGATTACAGGAACATATTAGCATATTTAGCTAAGAAATCCGCTTTTCTCTTCCCTTCCTAGGTGTAGCTCTTTCTCTTAATAGACATATTCTCCCTTGCATGCATGGGTAGAAGAAATGTTTTAAATGGCACATTCAAAGGTATAAATTTTTTACTTAAAATTTCCACATAGCTTATGTCATCCCTTTAAATAGTCCAGGCAATTGGCAGTAACTTAGATTTGGAGGCAGATTTCAAGGCTTCTAATGTTGCCCATAATAAATGTATTTTCCCTACTATTCATTTTCATTAACCATAAAAATTTATTCTGGAAAAAGTATTTATTTAATTTTGTGTTGTTTCATCAAACTTTCCTAGTCCCCAGATTTAAGGTTATCTTTTATTTTATTTTTTCCAGGCTTTTATTACCAAGCTCTTTTCTCTTCTTGAGCAGATTTTTTTTTTTAAGCGACAAGAACTGCATTTTATTCCACAGGCAACAAGACTATACCTCAGCAGTTTAAATTCTTTTTATTTTCTTTTTCTTTTTTTATTGGATATTTTCTATTTACATTTCAAATGTTATCTCCTTTCCCAGTTTCCTGTCCATAAACCCCCTATGTCATCCCCCCTCTCCCTTCTTCTATGAGGATGTTCCCCCTCCCCAACCACCCATCCCTTCTAGTCTCCCCGCCCTGACATTCCCCTACACTGGGGGTTCCAGTCTTGGCAGGACCAAGGGCTTCTCCTCCCATTGGTGCCCAACAGGCCATCCTCTGCTACATATGCATCTGGAGCCATGGTTCTGTCCATGTGTACTCTTTGGGTAGTGGTTTAGTCCTGGGAGCTCTGGTTGGTTGGTATTGTTGTTCTTATGGGGTTGCAAGCCTCTTCAACTCCTTCAAACCTTTCTCTAGCTCCTCTCAATGGTTTGCTGCTAGCAGGTGCCTAACTATATTTGTCATGCTCTGGCATAATCTCTCAGGAGAAAGCTATATCAGGCTTCTGTGAACATGTACTTCTTGGCATTAGCAATATTGTCTGTGTTTGGTGGCTATATGTATATGGGCTGAATTGCAAGGTGGGTCAGGCTCTGAATGACCATTCCTTCAGTCTCTGCTCCAAACTTTGTCTCCATATCTCCTCCTATGAAAATTGTGGTTCCCCCTTTTAAGAAGGAGTGAAGCATCTACACTTTGTTCATCCTTCTTTTTGAGTTTCACCTTTTTTGGGGGGGGGAGCTGGGGACCAAACCCAGGGCCTTGAGCTTGCTAGGCAAGTGCTCTACCACTGAGCTAAATCCCCAACCCCTTCTTCTTGAGTTTCATGTGGTCTGTGTATTGTATCTTGGATAATCTGAGCTTTGGGGCTAATATTCATTTACCAGTGAGTGCATACCAAGTGTATTTTTCTGTGATTGGGTTACCTCACTCAGGATGATATTTTCTAGTTCCTTCCATTTGCCTATGAATTTCATGAAGTCATTGTTTTTGATAGCTGAGTAATATTCCATTGTGTAGATGTACCACATTTTCTTTATCCATTCCTTTGTTGAAGGGCATCTAGGTTCTTTCCAGCTTCTGGCTATTATAAATAAGGCTGCTATGAATATAGTGGATCATGTGTCCTTGTTATATGTTGGAGCATCATTTGGGCGTATGCCCAGGAGTGGTATAGTTGGTCCTCAGGTAGTACTATGTCCAATTTTCTGAGGAAACTCCAGACTGATTTTGATAGTGGTTGTACCAGCTTACACTCCCACCAACAATGGAGGAGTGTTCCTCTTTTTCCACATCCTCACCAGCATCTGCTGTCACCTGAGTTTTGATCTTAGCTATTCTGACTGATGCGAGGAATCTCAGGGTCCTTTTGATTTGCATTTCCCTGATGACTAAGGATGTTGAACATTTCTTTAGGTGTTTCTAAGCCATTCAATATTCCTCAGCTGAGAATTCTTTGTCTAGCTCTGTACCCCATTTTTTAATAGGGTAATTTGAGTTTCTCAAGTCTAACTTCTTGAGTTCTTTCTATATATTGGACATAAGCCCTCTATCTGTTGTAGGTTTGGTAAAGATCTTTTCCCAATCTCTTGGTTGCTGTTTTGTCCTAACCACAGTGTCCTTTGCTTTACAGAAGCTTTGCAAATTTGTGAGATCCCATTTGTTGATTCTTGATCTTAGAGCATAAGCCATTGGTGTTTTGTTCAGGAAATTTTCCCCAGTGCCCATGTGTTCAAGGCTCTTCCCTGCTTTTTCTTCTAATAGTTTGAGTGTATCTGGTTTTATGTGGAGGTCCAAGATCCCCTTGTACTTGGGCTTTTTACAGGGCAATAAGAATGGATCGATTTGCATTTTTCTACATGCCGACCTCGAGCTGAATTAGTACCATTTATTGAAAATGCTATCTTTTTTCCACTGGATGGTTTTAGCTCCTTTGTCCAAGATCAGGTGACCATAGGTGTGTGGGTTCATTTCTGGCTCTTCAATTCTATTCCACTGATCTACCTGCCTGTCTCATCCTAATATATTAAATGTCTTAATGCCACATCAGAGTTAATTAATAGGGTTATTGTATTAGAGTTCTCTAGAGTCACAGAGGTTATGGAATGTCTCTCTATATTGAATTTATAGGGAATTTATTGTGATGACTTACAGGCTGCAGTCCAATTAACCCAACAATGGGTAGCTGTGGATGCATAGTCCAAGAGTCTAGTGGTTGCTCAGTCCCACGAGGTTGTTTGAGGTGGCTTCTGTAGAAGTAGGTTCCAACAGATATACTGGCAAGTAAGTGCGAGCAGGTGAAAAAGAGTAAATTTTCCTTCTTCCAATTTCCCTATGTAGGTGTCTAGCAGAAGGTGTGGCCCAGATTACAGGTGTGCACCACCACACCTGGATTTGGGAAATGCTTTGTCCCAGGCTGACCTTAAACTGAGATCTCCTTTCCTCAGTCTCCTGGGATTAATGGTGTGTACTACATTGCCTGGGCCTAAGCTTTTCATGGCCACTGTGCCTCAAGATCTCCATGCCAAGATCCAGGTCAGAAAATTGTGAGGGGTTGGGGATTTGGCTCAGTGGTAGAGCGCTTGCCTAGGAAGCGCAAGGTCCTGAGTTCGGTCCCCAGCCCCGAAAAAAAAAAAAAAAAAAAAAAAAAAAAAGAAAATTGTGTCTCCTAGCCTCAAGATCTGGATCACAGATGTGGCCTCCAATTCTGGATTGTAGTTCATTCCAGATACGGTCACGCTGACAACCAGGAATATCCATACAGTTACATACATGTATTCTTTCCCTAGGTCCATCAACTTCAAGGCATCCCTAAACTTCTGCAGCTGCTCAAAGTTCAGAACGAAGACGTTCAGCGGGCTGTGTGTGGGGCCCTGAGGAATTTGGTATTTGAAGACAATGATAACAAGTTGGAGGTCGCGGAACTGAATGGAGTGCCTCGGCTGCTGCAGGTGCTGAAGCAAACCAGAGACTTGGAGACAAAGAAGCAAATAACAGGTATTTCCTACTAACCAATAAGAACCGAACAATGCAAAGCCAGCCGGATGCTTTATGTCATGTGTTTTTCTTATGTTTCCTGGAGTGGATGATGAATAGAGTCATTGATACAAGCCATCAGGAGGTGGCTTGTAACCAGGAATTTGAAGTCCTGGAGGAGTTTCTTCTGGAGGAGAAAAGATTCTGAAGTTTTTGCTTAATATTTTAAATGGAAAACTCTATAAACTTATGAGTAAGTGTTTTTAAAACAACTTTTAACGACTAACTACATGAAAAATTTCCTTAGCTTCACCAATAAACTACCTTTTGGTTTGAGCATAGGTGGGAATTTGATGTTACCCCACATATCCCCAACATTTTAGAGGAAAATGAGAAGCATGTCCAAGTGTTTATTCGACAGTCAACATTCTGCATCTGTGAGGGGAGGGAAATGTAGAGGTCCATAAATGATGTATATGTATATGTATATGTATATCTGTCACTCACATGAAATCATCTGCTTTCAGATGTTAGACACAGAGCCCCAGGCTGGGGAAATTGTTTTGATTTTCCATCTACTCAGCTAAAGAATGAAGGACTTAGTGTGATAAAAGACCAGACCATGCATCAGAATTCAGCATTTTCTTCATGCACAACAACCCATAAGAAAATCAAGCATATTCTCCTTTTCATGGTCAGAAAACACTCGGGAGGAGGTCTTCTCATTGTGGGTCTTAAAAGGGCCTTAGTGGTGTGTTAAAGGAGAGTGACAGTTGTTCTTGGCAAAGTGAACGTAACTAGAAGGTAGGGAGGGGGGATCAAGCTGCTGGTCACATGAAGGAAACATGGAAATTAATAATTGGGTTAGGATACATAGTAGCAGGAAATCTTGGACGAGGGGGTAATTTTGTGAAAATAATCCATTAATCTACACCTTTCTTGTACAGATGATAGAAGGCTAAAGTCAGAGCATTCTGTGATGCTGATGCCATAGCAACCATCCAGGCATCAGAGGGCATGTATACAGCTGAGGAGTAGAGTCCAAGCCAGATCTCCATATAGGAGGACATTTAATTGTATTAACTATACCGACTGTTTTGCATTTGATACAAATTGCCCTGAATGATTCCCTTTATCTCTGAAACATGCTTTCTATGCCTCAGAAAGAGATCCTCCTAACATAGACACTTGTACAGAGTAAGAAAGCTATGTGTAAGTTTTCCTAAGTCTCAGAGACTGTTTCACTTAACATGGCCACATGCACATAGTGAGAAGCCTGCATGTGAGTCTCCCCTTTATTGGGCCTGCTCTCATTTGTCTGTGTCATTTCTGACCCTTAGTCTTTAGTGAAGAGAGCGATGTTTCTTCACTGTAAAAGTCTGTATTTTGTATGTAAACATAAAGGAGATTTACTTAAATGGCTGTATTCCCTCTTGTAGTGGGCAATATTAGTAAATGGCTATAAGACCCCTTTACCAGTTTCTCATTTTTTTAATATCGTCATATTTGGCCATAAACTTATGGACAATGGAATTCTTACAATTGCTATGTATTCAAATTATCACTGACAAGAATAAGTTTTCATTTTTTGTCTTGGCTAAAATGAGTACCTATTGGTAGAAAGCAGGTAGACTGACCTCAGCAGAGAAAGAGAGAGAGAGAGAGAGAGAGAGAGAGAGAGAGACAGACTTAGGTTCTGTGAATAAACTTCTATGAAGTTAAAATAGAGGCAAATAAAAGCGTAAACCTTAAATATTATGTTGCTGAATCTAAAATCTATTAAGTGACATCTCTTCAGAGTCATTAGCAGTCATTAGACCATTGCTTTCCTAGTTGTAGATGACTGGGAGGCATTGAGATGATACTCAATTCCTGCAGAAGTGAAATCATCCAGCAATGTAGGTGGAAAGGGAAAAACCTCCATATGGGGGTTGGGAGTGGGGGGTGCCCTAACAGGGCAACAAAGACAAAACATTGATTTAGGAGGTGTTAATCCAGGAGTACTGGAAGGAAATGTATGCTAGCTGCAACCAGGAGGATTAGCAATGCCCAGCCATTGAGCTAGTCAAGGCATATCAAAATTAGCTGGGGGTTGGGGGGGAGGTTTGGTTCATTCGAGAATTCAGAGAGCTCTTAGATGGGTGCAGCACATGTGTGCCCCACCAGGAGTCAAATCGGATTAACAAATTCACCACTATACCTTGTACCACAAATTTGTGGATTTTATGAATGTATGTTGTTTCCCTAGGTATGCCGTGTAGCCTTGACTAGCCTTAAACTTGCCTCATTCTCTTGTGTATTAGGATTGTAAGTACCATCATGTCCAGAAAGGAGCTGTTTAATTGTCCACACAAAAACACAGGTTTCATCCCAAAGGGTGTGAGTAGTTTTCTCTGAGCTGGATAATACTGCTATGTCCTAGGATCCAGAGTTAGATTACCCCAAGTATTCTAGTGTGGTAATGATTTCATGAAACTTTGATAATAACAGAATAAAATAAGGTGTTGCTGAATACATTGGTAGAAACATCAGGTAGGAAGATTAAAGCTAAGTGAAGAAGTCTCTGGAAATCTTAGATACTTTCTGATGACACTCTTAGTCTTTGAATTGGTAGAAGCTGGAGTCTGTTTGTATATTGTAGAAGGATTTTTTAACCAAGCCATAGGGCTTTTAGGTCATATGCAGAGGTAGTTAATAACATAGTATTAAAGTGATTAAAGATCTCTTGAGATGATTTGATGCTCAACTCACCACCATCATAGCAATTTTAACCAGTCTCATAGAATATTTAATATAGGTGTCCCCAGTACTTACACTCAGAAATATAAATTCTTATAATCCATTTTGAGATTCTGGTGCAGTAAACCTGGAGAGAGGACTAGATTCTGATCTGTCATTGTGTTCCTTCGCAGACTTCTATTAAACACTAACTTAAGGATAAAAATCCTTGTTAATACACTGGTAAGAAGTGAACTAATTTTTTTACCCAGCCCAGTTACAAAGCTGGATCTTCTAAGTAGGCCTTTCTGGTTTCTACAAAGTCTTCCGGTTTCTACAAGGTTTCTATAAGGTCTACTGGTTCCCCACAAATCTCTCTCCTTAAGATTTTCAGCTGATGATTCTGGCTTTGCCTTCTGTAACCACAGAGGGTGGGCTTCATTTGTTTAACCCAGCCTTTCTTTAGTGATTGGACATATAATGACCCTAATATCTCTTAGCTGTGTGCTAAGGAATTACCCTATTTCTAGCCGATTACTGTTAAGTTGTGTGTATATGTGCAGAAGGGTATGTGGATATCGCCAAAGAATTATTTCTTCTGATGTTATACCATCCAGAAATCTGGTGGCTGTGACCTAGGTATACATTAGCCTACATTATTTTTTTTTTCAGCTTTTTTTTTTTTTTTTTTTTTTTTTTTGGTTCTTTTTTGGAGCTGGGGACCCGAACCCAGACCTTGCGCTTCCTAGGTAGCGCTCTACCACTGAAACTAAATCCCCAGCCCCCATTATTTTTTTTTTAAAATCTACACAAAACTTCCTAAATTATATACTTGCTTAGATATAGTGTAGCATGCCAATCTAAGAAGGGTATATAATGACTGTTAAAGGAAAATTCCATTCCCTTTGTTTAAGGTAATCCTCTTTGATTTTATGTAAGATGTACTGAGTACTTTGAATGGCTCTTTGTAAAAAGAGGAAACTTCACTGTGCGTCAGATTTTTAAGCCACTGACAAGCAGAGAAACTCGTTGATTTGTTTGCTTATTTTGAACTCAAGGAAGTTCCTACCCATGCAGCCCTGCCTCTCCCCCACATTCCCTCTGGCTTTCTCTCCTGCTTCTCTCCGACTTTCTTTTGTAGCTTATTAATCAAAACTCAACCTCAGGCCTGCCTTTACATTGTCTCCAACTACCTTCTGAGTTTTATTCTCTCTGTCCCCTTCCAGGGCCTCTTAAGATGAAGTGAGAGGGATGAAGCCATTGTATTGCAGAACCCACGGCTGAGACACTGCTCCTGACTAACCCCAAATGCTAGTTTGATCAGGAAAAGACTTCCTGAAGTCCAGAAATACTGTTCCCAGCAGACATCAGTCCTACTGTGACCATATCTAATGGAAACTATGTGTAGGCTGCATGAAACTCTGGTTGCTGTTTCAAAAAAATTATCCACAGCCAAAACAAATTGTTTGAGCCTGAAACATTAGGCCTAATTAGTGTGTTTTAGTTGACTGGGGCATAGAGCTATGTAGACCATTATTTTAGTTATTAAAATCAAGGGAGGTGATATCACGTATCATAAAGTAGATATCTTATATATCTATGCTTTCACTGCAGTACATTTAAGAAGTAGGAATTACTGAGTGGGAGAATGGAAGATGATGAGATGGGAAGGTAGCATCACCCCTTCTCTCTTCTGGCCTCTTTGCCCTTTCTTGGATGGCAGTTAATTGGAGGACCTTATTGGAGACAAAAGATAGCAAGACAACATCACACATGGGCAAGGCCATTGTCACAGCAACATGTAGGTCCGTAGTTCCTTCACTGAGAAGTATTTTGGTACCAAAGCTACATTTTAAAAAATCCTAGACACACACACACACACACACACACACACACACACACACACACACACACACACACACACACAATTTTCTGTTATCTTTTAGTACCAAGCTCTAGTTTCTATGTGTAAATGCCCTGGAAAACCTGGGTTTGTTTCGTTTTCTTTGTTTTGTCTTGTCTTTTGAGCTAGGGTTTCTTTGTGTGTGGTTCGGCTGTCCTAGAACTTGTTCTGTAGACCAGGCTGGCCTTGAACTCACAGGGCTTCTCCCGCCTCTGCCTCCCAAGTGCTGGGATTAAGGTGTGGTGTGTACCACCACACCAGCCAACTTGGTATTTTATTTTCTTAATTTTTTTCCTGGCTGGTTGGCTACACAACCTTTCCCTTTAATAATGGCATCAGGGGGGAAATGAGTGTTGTGTGAGCAGATGTGACTCCGATCTCTGACCATAACACTGTGGAGACATAAAAGGCAGTGCTTTTTGTCTTTCACTGCCAAACTCTAAAAGTAAAAAAGAAGGTAAGCAAGTCCTGAGGGTAGAAATTCTGTCGTGGGGCAGCAGTTGACAAACATTAACTAGGAGTGTTGACCAGCTGCTGCAGTAGAATAGAGAGAAGTGTTCTGCAGCTGTTCCTGCCGCAAGTGGGACAGAAAGTACCAGGTTACGGGTAGTGAGGAGCAACACTTAGGAACATTGTTGTCTCCTGGTGTTTCTGGAAGAGAAAAGCAAAAAGACAAAATTCCTTTAAACTATTGAAACAGTAGTTACAGGGGGTCAGTTTTCTCACCTCTAGCTGGAGTATGTTAGGTAGATGAGGTCAGCTTTGTCGGAGAGTCCATAAAAGAAACAGCAATAAAGCTTAAGTGTGTGTCATTACTTTCTTTAGTGCTAAGATAAAATACCAAACAAAAGTGACTTTTGGGAGTTTATTTGGGATCAGAGCATCAAGAAATCTAGCCCATCGTGGTGGGACTGGAGTCATGGAGCTGCTTCTTCACATGGTGGAAAACACTGAGAAGGGAAGGAGCAAGAGGCAATAATCCAGTAATGACCTGCCCCAGTGACCTTCTGCCTGCAGTCAGCCTCCCAAATGGGAGGTGAGCTTCAGAACATGATCCTGTGGGGGATATTTCAGACTCAAATGATTTCATTCACACTCCTGATTAATTTGAACCTGCATGGTTTTGCATATTAAGTAATAGATGACTGTTCTTAGGAATCTTAGCATCAATGAGCACTAAACAGGTTTCCAGCCCACATCCTTTTTAAAATACCTGTTCACAGTCCTGAAGTTGATAGCCTTGCCTTAAGTTTGAGCACTGTTCTCACTGAGCCTGTTTTTCTAGGTTTGCTCTGGAACTTGTCCTCTAGTGATAAACTCAAGCATCTCATGATAACAGAAGCCTTGCTCACCTTGACAGAGAGTGTCATCATCCCCTTCTCAGGGTGGCCTGAAGGAGACTACCCCAAAGCCAATGGCTTGCTTGATTTTGATATATTCTACAATGTCACTGGATGCCTAAGGTAATACCTCCTCGTGCCCCTAACCCTCAGATAAAAGGTGTAGTCAAATAGGGCACCCAAAGAGAAGTTGAAATGTGTTCTATTTTGGATCCTTTCTGTAATTACATAATTTAGTTTTGGTGGCCTCTGCTTGGGTAGAAACCGATGAAATTTATTATAGTAAGATGTTTCTGTCTAGTTAATTGCACTGTCTTAACTGTCTAGTTAATACCTGACTTAGGGTTACCATTACTGTGATGAAAAAAGATGACTAAAGGCAGGTTGGGGAGAAAAGGGTTTATTTGGCTTACACTTCCACAGGAACTCAAGCAGGACAGTAACCTGGACCCGGGAGTGGATGCACAGGTGGTGGGAGCCTTACTGGCTTGCCCCTCATGGCTTGTTCAATAGTGTAACATGGGACAGTAGCTAATTTAGCTGACAGAAGAAAAGAAAAAGTAACTCCTTACTATCACTCCCAGCAACTCTACTACCTGTCCTTAGACTGTGTTTTCAGGTTTGACGACTTTCTACAATTCCAGGTTTCATATAGAACCCAGGACCACCAACTTAGGGGTGACATCATGTACCTGGGCCCCCCCATCAATCACACTGTAGGAAAATGCTCTATAGGCTTGTCTACAACCTAATCTTACAGAGGCATTTTTCTCAGTTGAGGCTACCTTTTTTTCCAGTGACACTAGCTTGTTAAGTTGACATTAAACTAGCCAGTATAATATCAAATATCATTATTGTTAAAAATAATATTGTTGAAGCCTATGTTAGCTACTAGGGATTTATTTTAAACACTTGAAGAAAGATAATATGGATAAAGAAGATTCAGTAAAACATAATTTTTTTAATTTTTATTTGTGTGTGTGTATGTGTGTGTTTATGTGTTTGCACAAATATGGGTATCTGTATGTACATTTGTATGTATATGCATGTGTGTGTGTGTCTCTGTGTGTGTGTGTGTGTGTGTGTGTGTGTGTTTGTAATACAGAGAGGAAGAATGTGGTTATTTCTGTCCACTGTCACTTCTATGAATTTCACTCCATTCCTTGGGACTTTGCAAAAAAGCACTTTCGCCTGCTAAGCCATCGAACCAGACATGGAATAGTTTTTTCTTATATAATGAGAACTCATTTCACTTGTCTTTCGTCACGGACTAGTTTACAAGTTGAGTCTTGGGCAGAAAAATAATTTCTCAGAATGTCATTATCAAAATTTTTTAAAAGCATCTCAAGAGTTAAGGAAAAATGGCTGTGTATATATTACTTAAGTTATAGGTAATATTCTGTGAACTGTGTTTTATAACAGCAAATATGTTTTTACAGAAAAATGTGTGGCTGATCATAGTCAGAACTATGTCTTAAAAAAAACATTTTAAATTTCATGATTATTTTTCGAATTGGTAGGTTTGGCTGATAATATTACCCAGTGGGTAAAGACTCTGCTAAGGCCAACAGAGTACAAATGTCTTCTGATCTCACATGCACTCTGTGGCACAAGGGCACCCACACAAGTATGATAGAGATAGATAGATAGATAGATAGATAGATAGATAGATAGATAGATAGATAGTAGATAGTAGATTGATTGATTGATTTAGAGCAGAAGGTTGTTAGGAAACACCCCTCCATCCTCAGGACTTTTTTTTCTTTCATTGGAAGTATTTTTTTCAAACAATGTATTTTGAAATCTACTATTTTTCCTCTCTGTGTTTCCACCCATTCCTCCCTCCCTCCCACCCTCCTTGTCTCCCTCCCATCTGGATCCCTTTCTATCTCAGGCATTTAAGGAATGATAATAAAATAAGATTAAAACAAACAAATTGGAATAAAACAAAACAAAGGGAAAAACTGAAAAAAAAAAAAAAAGAGAGAAAAGCATACCTAGGTACAGAGAGACACATTCTCACACAGAAATCCATGAAAACACAAAAGTGGAAGCTATGATATACACAAAGGACCTATAGAATTGAAAACTAATAATAATGCCCTGACTCAATATTATGAGACGGGGTCTAAAAGTTGCATGAAGCCTTTTTTTCTTTAAAAACAATTGAGTAGGTTTACAGAAAAAAATGGGCACCTCTGTCAGTAGACTTCAAGGTGGAAAATATCTATACATTGTCTCTCTCTGCCTTTTGGATAAATTCCTTAATCATCCACTAACAATCCAAACATCTCCTTTAGATGTTAAATAAGCTTATTCAAGTTGCAGTAGCTTCAGTGTATACTGTTTAAGTTACAGCTTACTATTTATAATCGACGTTAAATGGAACTTGGTGTTCTACCCCAAACTGTGCAAAATGAGTATTACCACCTAGCTACATGCTTATTGATTTAACTCAACATTCAGATGGTTTTGAAACATTCAAAAACAATCAGGAAAAGCAGAGCTAAGGATCTCTCTCTCTCTCTCCCTCTCCCTCTCTCTCTCCCTCTCCCTCTCCCTCTCTCTCTCTCCCCCTCTCCTCTCTCTCTCCCTCTCCCTCTCCCTCTCTCTCTCTCCCTCTCTCCCTCTCCCTCTCCCTCTCCCTCTCTCTCTCCCTCTCCATAGTAGAAGCATGGATGTACCTTTGAAGGGTAGCTGTGAATTCTTGTAGCCCGGCACTGTTGCTCCCACAGAGGCTGCCTGAGGCAGATGCTTGCTGATACCTTCAGGAGCTGGTGTTGATTTTATAGTAACCGTCAAGCCCTTCTTTTGGCCTAGAATTTTTGTTGCTCTGCCAGTTCTAGGGAGGTTTACTTTTCATCCTGAGCAGCCATAGCTGCCTTTGTTGCTTTCTCTTTGTTAGTCACAGATAAGCCTCAACTGTTGGATATAAATCAGGTGGAAGTTAAACGAAAGACTGGGTCTAAATCTCAAACAAGGAAAGAAAGTGCTTCCTCGCAGACCAGCATCTTACAGTCTAGATTAGACTTTGCCAACTGTTTACCAAGCACTTAATAGACCAGGCCTCCTCGGAGGTAATGTTGGTGGAATTAAGGAGCCTGGGCCCAGAGCCACCTGACAGTATGTGAGAAACTACATCATCAAGTAAAAATAACCCTACTTATTTCTGACATATTTCTCTTGTGGGGGAAGTGACTTCACCAGCCCTCGTACCTGCCATTCTCACGTCCTGATGACTAGTGATAGGGCGGGCCTCCAGCTCTCTGCCTTAAAGCATTGCATGTCAGCTCATCGCTTCCCTAGGCTCCCTGACTGCACATTAGACACAGAGCTTCAGAGTATTGTTAACAGATTTCCTTTCAGCGTGTACTGGACATGTGAGAGCATACCAGGCATTACCAGAGACACCGTGTGGAAGGGCCAGAGGAAATACCATTGGCAACAGTCCATTCTGATCTTAGCTGCTAGTAATACGCCATGATTATGAGTGAAATTGTAGGGTACCACAGCCTCAGAAGTGTTATAAAAATTACAGATGAGTTGTTCACCATCATGTGTAGCATACACACTAAATTATAGCTATCAGTTTGATACTGTTTAATTATAAATTAATATGTAATTATAAATATATATAATTTTGAAGTGGGTTTCCAAATGGAATTTTCATAAACATGTTTTCTTTGATCCGCAGTCCTCCCCATTCCCTTTGTCTTCCTGACTCTTGTTTCTTGTTATACCCTTTCCCAGTCCTCCCCACTTCTACTTTGCTCTGCTGTCTTTCCTTCCTTCACTCCCTGACCTAGACCAGCAGGTCATTCTTCAGTGACAGGATCATGACGGGGAGGTGCCAGGGATGAGGGCACTTGAGAAAATAGACAACGAGGAGACAAAAGCTAGGGTCAGGAGGTTTTGCACAAGCTATGTCTTATGCCAAGTGTGTTCCTGGCTTTAGACAAGGAACTATGCCCTCTCAGTCAACAATAATGAATGAAGGCCGAAGGAATAAAAGAGGTTAAGTCCCTGTAACT
Source organism: Rattus rattus (assembly GCF_011064425.1). Classification (NCBI taxonomy): domain Eukaryota; kingdom Metazoa; phylum Chordata; class Mammalia; order Rodentia; family Muridae; genus Rattus; species Rattus rattus. Next base: position 1,524,765 of record NC_046157.1, read on the forward strand.
GGTACAGTGAATCCTTGGTCAGTGTGGAGGGGGCCTCCACACAATCAGAGAGAGAACAATTGATACAGGTAATTTCCAGTGCTCCTCACCTTTTGGAATAGAGGGACTCCCAATCACCAAAGTTAACAGAAGTATTGATTTCAAACATAAAAAGAATGTCTTTATGATGGTCCATTGTTGTGGATAACAGCCAGAAGTCCAATTGAGCCTTTTCTTTGGAGACAGTGTAATAGATAGGTGGGATATTAGGACGCTGTCTTCATCCAGACCAAGTAGGCCTAATGTCTTAATAAAACCTAAGACCAAATGCCTTGGGCTGGAGAGATGGCTCAGTGGTTAAGAGCACTGACTACTCTTCCAGAGGTCCTGAGTTCAGTTCCCAGCAACCATGTGGTGGCCCACAACCATCTGTAATGGGGTCAGATGCCCTCTTCTGGTGTGTCTGATAGCTATAGTGTACTTACATGAATAAGATAAATACATCTTAAAAAAAAAAAAAAAAAAAGACCAAATGTCTTAGGGTTTTGTTGCTGTGAGTAGGCATCATGACCAGGGCAACTCTTGAAAAGGAAAACATTTCACTGGGGCTGGCTTACAGTTCAGAGGTTTAGTCCATTGTTGTCATGGCAAGAAGCATGACAGGATGCAGGCGGCCAGGCACAATACTGGAGAGGTAGTTGAGAGATTTATATCTGGATCCAAAGGCCTGGCTTGAGCATCTGAAACCTCAGAACCCATCCCCAGTGACAGACCCCTTCCTCCAGTAAGGCCACACCTACTTCAACAAGGCCACATGTCCTAATCTTTTCAAATAATGCCATTCCCTATGAGCCTGTAGGGGCTGTTTTCATTCAAACTACTACAGAGTGCCTCTAGGACAAGTCAACCCATACCTCATTCAGAGGCACAGAGTTCTTTAAACCCATGGAACATGCCACCCAAGAGGGAATTCCATCTTGAAATCAGGATTCTGGATTGTCATTGCATACTAAAAAATTACCATCCAATGACAGGGTGACCTGAGAGTGAAAGAAACTGGAAAATGTCAAGGGAATGAATTGGTAATGTTTGAAAACTGTACATTCAACCCTGCCAGGCTTTTGAGACAACGCTTGTGGGTCATTCCTGACAAGAGGGACCCATCTCTATAGACAGTGACAGGCAGGAATAGTGAGTCACGGTGTGCTGTACAGTTAAAGGGAGCAGTACATGCACCCCATGAGGAGCATCACAGGATGATATTCATGCTGTAATATTAGAGTACCCCAAAATTTTTAAATACATCATTTTTTGTTATCATTTATATTAAACCTTACAAACTTTAATATTGTGTGTATTACCTTTGTACCCCAAATAAGTTATCCAGACCTTTTGTAATTTTCAGAAACCTTTTAGTTTTTTATTCTGTAAACATATAAATATAAATATAAATATAGATGTATAAATCCTTATTTATTAAAACATTTTATCTTTTAATTT